>NW_021852672.1:92478-100387 GCF_003651465.1 Formica exsecta | reverse complement strand
TATATATATATATCATAATCTTCAAAGAGATTGAAAGCGCTTATTTCAGCGCCCATATTTTTTTTTATCTATGCATTTCGCGAGTATTTAGCGTTAAATGTAGTGATCTAATTCGGCATTTCATTCGTAATAAATATAAAGATTGCGTTTATAATACTAAAAAAATTAAATGAAAATGACCTTAAATACGTAAAAATAGATAGAGAAGCTGAAGATTTTAAATGTATTTTTTCCAAAAATATTATCAATTAAAATGTTGCAAAATAAGTATTAATTTCTTCAAATTTCATGTTTTTATAAAAAATATTTTTGGCTAGGTAGATAATTTTGTACGTTTTTACTTTAAGTACTCGACATCGATTGTTATAAGATTTTGAGCCGAATATTTTTATACGGTTCGCATATTTTTATATGGTAGGAATAAACTTGCCTTATAAATATGAATCATGACTTAAGACAACAGTCTAATCCATTTAGCGCTAAATTTAGGCTCTCTCGATTCAACGACGTAACATTGCGCGATGAGAGATACGATTTTTATGCGAGATAAATAAAATTTCGAATTACAAACAATCGCGTATTTTTAGCGAATTATGAATATAATTCGTACTTTGTCATATTGATTAGCAGCTCATTTAACGCTCACGTGGTCATACATCTCAAAGTACCATTTGCGTAAAATCCACGTTCTAGTAAAATACGAATGAGACAACTTCTAAATTCTAAATGTCGCCGTTAAAAACGTGGATTTAATTGTCGAGAATGCACTTTACGACATTCCGCATTATATTTCGAGTGAATACACCTTTATACTAGTGTGAATACTTCTTTCACCAACTAATTCTCGGGAGAGATGGTTTAGGTAGAAAAAAATTGATACAAAAAAAATTCAACCCTTTAATGGATTCTCTCTTAATTTTTTAAACCCAAAAACTAATTTAAAACTCTTTGAATTCTTTTTTTAATATATGATATTTTAAGAAATTTTTTTTCTATCTCTTTCTATTTACTTTAATTTTTCTAAAACAGAATTAATCTCTTTAATAACGATTGCAATATACTTTGGAATAAATTGCTTCATTCTCACATAATTTTGCACTCTATTTTTGACAAGAAATTAGTGGAGGAGAGGTCATCATTCGCGAGGAATATAAAGTGATAGTAGATGTGAGCGGAAGCGGATAGAAAATAACTCAAACATTTTCAATTTAATTCATCATTTCGACAATTTCGAATTCGATTTCGTAGAATGAATTTCTATTCGCGAGTTTCCTGTTCCAATTAATTACGTTTGCTAGGTATATACGCAGGTTCCTCCATCTTGTAGATAAATAGCATTCTCTCTCTGGTAAGACTTTTGCAAATATATACGGAACACTAACTATACACACATAGATAATTTCATCTCGTATTGCAGCTAAGAAAGGATCCGGGGCTATTCAAACGTAACGAATAACGTATTTAATATTATGTGTTAGACATTTCATTTTTTTTCCGCGCTCTATATGTATTTTCCCTGCGCTTTTTTTTTCTTTAAACTTCCCTCAGAGAGTGTCTCTTTTCCCTTCTCCCTTTCTCCAAGGCCTCGGATATATACTGTCTTATTTTATAGACGCGACATGTCTGGCTGGAAAGTGCAGTTAAAGAAAGTCCACTATATTTCAAGCAACTTTCTCGGAAAGAAAATTCCCGCGCGGGCGATTCTGTTTGCACTTAGGCCACACAACTATATCTCACGTATATACGTGCGTATCGCGAACGTTCACGAGAGTGGTTGCAGTATTTTCGTCTAATTTACGATGTAGTTAGGTGCTCGAGAAACACGACGCCCCGCGTCTTAACTCGATAAATTTGTCTAACGATGGACCATCGTCGAGAGTTATATCAAAGCCGTTAACAGTGCGCCGCGCATGATTACGCGAAATAGCAATAAAATCGCGCGTATTTTCGTCCGCTTCGATATTTCCCTGTTCTCTATCAGCGCAGAATAAATTTTTTTTAATCCACAATCCATGGCCATGTATGCCATCGCGATTGAATCGAGAATGAGGAATATTACAATTTATCTTACCGTTGACAAATACGTCCATAATAAGACGGATTGTAATTCCATGTTCAATTTTATTGTAATGTTATTAGTCACTAGCTATGAGTCGTAGATAACATGTAAATAATTGTGCGACGAACAGTCTCTTTGCTGCTTCCACAACACCTGATGCGCCTTTTGTCGCGAGTATTCAGGAAGTCAATTTATCACATGCACATGTATGGAGAGACCGCGCATCGCGCATGGCGAATAAAACAAATAGACTAATTAGATAATGATATAGTTCTGGGAAAATGTTAACACCCAACAAATATATATATATATATATATATATATGTATATATGTTTGGTATTACGTATAAACGAAGTAATAAAACAGGCAGTTTTTTTGCTACAGAGAATACGCGATTATTATTATCGACTAACCAAACAGTTACGTGACAAATAAAAAGTAGTATAATAGATAATAGTACAGGTTTTGCCATTTTGACATTTAACAGTTTAATATCTCTGACAAGTACATGTCGCGTCGAATATGTTTACATATATTACAAAAACGACCGTGACTTTTCGATTTCCGACGACTCTCTTTGCAAAAGATTTTTTCGCGAATTAATCAATAAACGCGTTCATTAATTTCCATGTCACACGCACTGTCCCTAAAATATTTGTCAGAACATTTGTCTATGTGACAGTCTGTTATTATTTTAAATAATAATCCTTAACCACACGCGCGCGCACACACACGTTTCACATACGTTTCAGCGCTATTGTAGATATGTACTTATACGCATAAAATATTCCGAAGCCTCAAAAAGTGGTATCTCCGCGCAATTGCATCTTTAACATCTTTGCAAGAGGGGTAAAATACGATCTCCCTCCCTCCTATTTTACGATCGGGATGCTTTATGTGCTATGACATATGCATATGCGTAAATCTTCGCACGCGTGCGAGAAAGAGAGAGAGAGAGAGAGAGACAATGGTTGCATTTTTCATCTTTTGAGGGGAATGACGAGGATGAAAATGACACACAAGGTCTTTTAAGACCTCCGTCTTGTCTCATCTATTCTCTCGCCGTCGTACGCGCAACTCGCTCGAATCCATTTATATCGATAGGTCTATCGCGTGTATCGAAAGGGCCGATGATGTGATCGATGTAGGACGTCTGATGCCTTACTGGGCGTGCATCCGAGCGAAGCGAGCGAACACAGGGAGAACCGAGAACCTCGTGCTCTTTGCTTCTCGCATCCCCCTCGCCTCCTCGCACGGTTAATGGCCACGTCGTCGAGAGCATTATCGAGTGACCTTCCTTCGCTTCCTCCTCGGTCTTCGGCTCTTCGCGCGAGTGTACGTTCTATGTCCGGGCTTCACCGTATATACATATAAATGAACGGTATACACGTGCACGGGTCATAAAAGCGAAAAACTCAACGCTGTTCGAGATAGATCGGGATAGTACGAGACCGAAAACGAGCTATCTACTGCGCAAAATTACGATATAAGTATAACACGAAGAAGAAAAAAAATGAATACAAATAAAGCTTGTACGCGCGTGTATATATCACTTTATTCAAAATATTTCAATAAGACACTAAATTTTTTTCCTCTCTATTGCAATAAACTAATTAGCAGATATATATCAAACATTTTTACCTATATTCTATTAAGTTTTAACATTTTTAAATAGAATTAGATTTTTTTTCCCTCTATTTTACGACGTCTCTGATAAAGCATTGAATAACAAAAGAGCTACGCGTTTGCAACCCTGTTGAACGATAATTTTTACCTTTTTACTTACTTCACCTATAAGCGCATAATTTTACATATTTCACACGCGCATAATATTTGCATATTTACCCATTCACATTTAGCATTTTCTTATTTAGAGCTCCGCAGCATGTTTGTGATATGCTAAACTGTTTCTTGCTTTGTACATAGGAGAATATATCTACATGTATAAATGGAATTAAATATACAAAAATATTTTCCGCGAAAAAGAATCATATTTTTTCTTGTTGATGCATCAATGTTGCTATGCAAACAATGTATTGTAGCTTGATACATCTTTTAAACGTAAAGAACGGTAATACTCATTTCGGTATTATCTGCACGAATGCTTTTTTAAATCGCATTAAGCGATTTCGATATAATACGTAATGAAATATCGAAACGCGTATTAATCGGATAATCGTGTTCCACGCACCACTTTTATATAATTACTTTTCTTTCTCTTTAATCCATAGTTAAATGCGTCCTTCCTTCCCACGAGAACAGTAACAATATGCAATTAATATCACGTACAACGGGAATCGTATTACACATGGACGGATGGACATATTTAATATTGCGATAGTTTATGTTTATAATAATCGTTTATAATCTCTCTCGTGCGATGCGGCTTTTATATTCCGCACGCGACATATACATTTAGGTATACGTATCTCGCTAGATTTTGCCGAATGGAGTTGAATAAATATGTAGGGAACAGCATCCCACACAAATTGTGTTCCGATACGATTGTTGCACGATACATATACAAGCATAGGTGCAGCGATACGATATATTATTTCTCAAATATGTATACATGGATATCTATATTTTCGCGTGAATATCGTATCAATCCGTCGGATGGTTTTAACGGAATTTTCTTTATAGCGCAAAGTGTCGCACGAGAACGAGAAATGCACACTATTGTTATGCTTTCTCACTTGGTTACATTTTTAATATCATCACGTTTACAATATCGCGAGCATCATCTAATTGTCATTGTTGCTGCGATTAATTCGATTTTATCGCCATGAAGAGCTGAAATCTGATCCATCCCTGTGCTCTATTTACATAATATTTATTAAATATTGAAATATTTTCATCATTCCACGCGATTAATATCATTATCCTTTTTGTGATAAGAGAATTCTCGTATGAGAGGAAAGAGCGCTACTACTTTATTATCTTATGTTTTAAACGATATAATTACCGTTTTTTAATTACCGCGAGCGATCAATGCGATAATTATTATCCTGGCAATCATTTTATCGAGAGAGAGAGAGAGAAAGAGAGAGAGAGAGAGAGAAGCGCCGTTTCTTTTCGCAGCGTTTATATTTTATTAATGGCGAAACATTTTAATTAACGCGAACGTTTATTCAATAACCTGTAGGTAATTCGAGTAATTTGCACGATATAATTTGTGTAATTGTTTCTAACATAGCAGTGTACAAAGATTAATTTCATAAGGAGCCACTTATATTCGCGAAGTATTAACGACACCGCTATGTCGCGCCGTTTCCTTTGCGGCTCGGCAGCATCCGTTCGAGCGGTGAACGAGAAATGTCTTTCCTTGAAACAAGCGATAATAATTGCTACGAGACTAGTTATTGGAACGGGAGTTAATGCATAGAAACATAGCGTAGAAATTCCCGTATCTTGTCGTCGAAACGCTAAAGAGTTTCGAGACTTGGTAATTGTTATTCAAAGTATCTTGTCGCGCGGTGCGGTTAGTTACAATATATACGTTCGGACACTACGTCTAGCTTTTGTGTAGCATATTGTTAGTGCTCTGGACGCGTGCGCACACACACGCACACATCGGATATTGTCGCGGTCATAGATTCTACGACCAATTCGGAGCTGACCTTCCTCGCTTTATAGGAGATTGCAATTCGCGCACGCCAAGTTTTCAACCCTCCATCGTAAATGTCACGGGAGTTCAGCTACGGGAATTGTGTATAAATTGGATTTAATAATTTTTTGATATCAATCTCTAATCAATTATAATACCAATTTAAACTTTTGATAAAACAAAGCCGAGTCGAAAACGGAAATCTCGAACAACTTGGAATAAATATCGACTTTATATAGTAAAACGACCGTTGTTTTTGCTCATTTTGCTCCTTTCCCCTTCGGTATCCTTTGAAAGGAGCATCCGTTACGCGTGCGCGAGACACTTTGTAAATAAACTGCGCAATACTTTTAACAAACGCGCGACAAAATGGAGCATTACGACGGCGACGCAACGGTACCAAGAGAGGATTCTGACGGTGTAGCTGTCGGCTGTCGGTGACACTGCTCGTCAAAGGCTCTCGGGATAAGCATGACGACAGAGCGCACCGATCCATTTTGTATGTCCATGAATGGCGAACCATCGATGACGAGAAGACGGTACATGAGGACGGATGCCGAGCAAAAGACGATACCGGCTGCGAAAATAACTCATCTCTCTATCCGGCTATCCTTTCGAGTAATCTAACGGCATGTCTAATTTAATTTACGTGTTTACGAATCCGCCGACTTAGCTGAGGCGAAGGGAGATCGATACCGATGGACCGCGGACTTAGACTGGAATGATTTGTTGGCTGACTGCCATCGTCGTAAATTCTATTTTCATAGAGATACACGCGGTGCGGCCGCGAGACTTGACCGTGAGATTTGCACGCTGGACTTGCCATACGGAAACAGAAAAGGGATGCCTGAGTGAATTCCTCGTCGAATTCCTCGCGAAAAGAATTTTTTTCCCCATCAGCATATGCCAGCTGACTCGACTCTGACTTGCAGTCACACTTTCGCAAGTCACAAAGAGACACGTACACGTGAAATATTATATTCGCGGAGGGGTCGAGATAGAAATGTCACAGACATGATGAACATTCGAGATACTAATATTGTTCGAAATAATATTAAAATTTTGAATGTGCAATGAATGGAGCGACATAATATGGATTTATGAAATTTCTGAAATGCACGCGTAACTCAAAACATAAACGAAATGGAACGTATAATTATCTAATTTAATATATTAAAAATACAACGGGCAGTTCGCGTGTCTCTTTAAACTCTTCTCTCTGATAATCCGGTGAAGGGAGAAAGATGGACGGGAGAATTTAAATTTTACACGCTTCAACAATCAAACGCGGAATTGCGCTGCGTTTTATCGTTCGTCGTGTATTCGCAATTAATCAGAGAAGTTCAACGGCTGATAATTTAATAACGATTGAATGAAGGAATTTTTAGGGTTTCGCGAGAACGAATGCGCGAGCAAACTCGATGCGCTATCGTGTTTGTCCTATCCTTGCACGAAACGTCGTGCGATCGCGATATATTACAGGATACAGGATGTTGATATGTCGGTTAGAGATAGATTCATATGTCGGAAAGCCGTGGACGATCGTTAATGCGTAGGAAAGCTGGCCAGGCGCCAGATAACACGCGGGGAGTCACAATTCCTCGGGCATTTCGGTACACGTCGAATTCAAAACCATCAAACGTTCGGAAACGCGAATAGAAATAACTGCGACAAGAAATATACATTATGAAAAGTTCACTGTATTTTAAGCTGCATGCCATCTAAATAACAAAAGTATATGCTCTTTGAACGTTGCGTTTATTTTCTTTTAAAACCATCGAATAATTTTCCTCGATATTTTTCTTTACGCTATCTCTTTGAATTATATTTATATTTTTACGTTGATTTTTACTGTAATTAAATGTATCATATGTTACATTTACATTATTTATTATATTGTATATTGCGTTATAATATTTGTGCATATTTTACTTTTGATCGCTCTCACAATAGCGGATTTGATTTGATAGCAAAGCAAGTAGATCGTACCTATGTGTTTCGGATTAGTATGAAATCTTTTTTTCCGTTAGTTTCTAAAGTTACGGAAAAATGCTACCAACGATCGATTAATCTTACGTTGTCCACAAGCTCGATAAGCCTCGACCATTAGCTCGTCGGTTGATAGTTGTCAAGGAACTCATCGGTCTCCCATCGATCGACGAGCTATCAATCGCGTTTGTGACCTTCGCGGTTGATCGCGCAGAATGGTTTCACATCGAAGACTTACGATTAGTTTCGTTCA
>NW_021852672.1:83207-91739 GCF_003651465.1 Formica exsecta | reverse complement strand
AGCAGGAAAGCGCTCTTCTACCACCTGCTGATCTTAATAGAATGGAAATTGAATCGATTTGTCCCGACGCGAGAGGGTTGAGGTAAATGGAAATAGTTGCGGGGGCGTAAAATTGGACGCGAAAATATCGGCTCGGTTTCGTAACTCGGGTAAAAATTAGGACAGACCGCATATCGAATTCGAAAGAAGTGACTCGAAGTCGGTCCGCGTCCCTCTCAAAATAAATCGGTGAGACCACAAACACGACGGCTTACGTAATGCGTTCGCTCTTTTTCCGTATATACACATGGACCACATATATCGCTCTACATTTATCATTCCAGCCTGGCATCATTAGATGCTTCACGTTCGCCGCAAAGTTGTTTTTATCGTGTTCCCTTTATTCAGATATATAATTCGAATTAAAATGAAGAATATTTTCTATTTAGCGGGTTTCTCTTTTTTTCTCTCTTTTTTTTTTATTGCTTGTAATATTCTCTTTTCCCCTCCCTTTTATCAATAAAAAATATATTTTCTTTACGTATTTCTTTTTCTTTATTTTACAAATGTTCTCATAAATTTCGGCCTTATGAACAATATCTCTGACGCATATAAAGAATTTTTCTTAAACGTGAAATTATTTTAAAAATATAATAATTATAACGCTTTCTTCGTATCATCTTTGAATGTATTCGTTTTTGTTGTTCCAGGTCTGGTGTGATTCAAAGGTTTCTAACGTATTTCATTTTTGCAACCTGCCAATAACGCCAATCATGGAGATACAAACTGAGGTTAGTAAGCCAATATCTATAAAATGTCTCGTGTTTGTGACGTTATTGTTAAATGTTATTTTGAAAATGATAGAATTTGAGCTTTTCGTGATGCGCACGCACGTATGTACACGCCTTTATTTTCGCTTTTTTTCTGCGTAGAAATATATTCACAAATTATTCGGTTTTCACTACAAAGAATAAGAGTGAGTTGCATTTATCGATCCCTATCAAAATGCCGAATAACTTTCGACTTTTATAATCTTTTTCCAAATGAATACGAAAGGAAAGGTTCTCATAGAAAATTCAATACACTCTCATGATAGGCATTTCAAGTTTATACACGAAATAAGAGAGAGCATTTCTCATATATGTATAGAGAAACATAAAGAGGTAAACTCAACATTGCCTATATACGCTTGTATTAAAGTATTACGAGAGATTTTTTTATATATTATTATACATATATTATACATATATAATTCATATAATCCATATATATACGCGTGTATATATAAAATATAGATCTTTAATACACATCTAATATAATATATATATATATAAATCCCATTTTTATTATATTATTTTAAATATTATAATGATATTTTATTTTCTTAATTTTATCATATGGCTTATGAACATTGTTCTTGAACGACTGACATAGTATATAATTGTTCGATATGCGTAGATAAGGAAAGAAAATAACCTGGCAGTTATCTTTTGTTAGGAACAAATATATATAGCCAATATTGAATCTATCTCTTTATATCTATAGTATTTCAAGGTTATAGTGGTTCGTCAAAACTTTTATTGTAACTTAAAGTTTTTTTTTTTTTTTGTAATGTAAAATCGAGCTATCTTCACATTCTAAATATCGATTCCGTATGAGAATGAGAGATACATTTTTGCATGTAGAATACTCAAGAAAACGAATCCAGAAATTTAAAAAATTATAACACTTGCATAAAAGAGTAATGAAAATTTTGGATTAACGTACGGTTATATACAAATCGGTATGTTTTCATATGTTTTGATTATTTAAACAATTTACTTAGAACGATCCTTTTATTCTCACATTGTTTTATAAATAAAGCAAATTTGGTGTGTGTGTATTATTATTCGCGATCCTTTGTCACTCTGCTTTAAATTCGTTGAATATTCGTGAATACTACAATATATAAACTCAAAGTTTGATATACACAATATGTTAGAGTACGTGACAACATTTAAAATTATATGTAAAAGAATAAGATATATATTTTCTAATTTTTCTAATTTTTATATTGGATAGTATTGAGAGAGAAAGAGAGAAATTTACAATAAAAAGTAATAATGCAGTATTGTAACAAAAGATTTACTACAAATTTTTTTTTAAGTTCGATATTTCCAGAATTAAATTCTCGATAACCACAATATTGTTTATACGGGAAGAAAATTTATTCTCCCTCTTTTTGTAAACGTAAATCTAAAGTCTCGTAGGTCTTTAGAAAATTACAGATTGCTTCAAGCTCGCATGAATTTTTTTTTTCTTAATATTCCACTGGTCCAACGAGATATAATGAAGCTGGAAATAATGTATTATGTCGTTGCATCAAATCAGTTTTCATTCGGCAGTCGATTAACCGATATTCCCTCTCTCCCCCGTCCTTTTATCATTCAACGCGGTGAAATCCTTTTATGAGCCCTCGAATCGATGGTACTTATCAATCAGCAACTCAACAATGTGAGATCTCGTAAACGATCGACAAGAAGGGAAGACGCGAAGATAGATCTGACGTTTCCTCGAACGATAACGGAAGTTGTGCTATTGGTTGCGTCAAACTGTCGCTATGCTCATATCATATCTTTTTCGCAAAGATACTCCTCGGTCGCCCAAATATTTATTTATTCTGCGAGCCGTCGTTTGTTATGCAAATTACACATTGTCGCAAGGATCGGTATAACATTCAAGGATTGCTCGCTAAAAGCGGTACGACTAAATTGTGAATCGCGTCGATGGTGACATATATTAGTGATAGCGCTTTAATGTTACGCAGATTTTGTCGCGTTGAAAATAACCATAGAATCACTCATTGCACAGGAACAACACTTGTCCGTTTCTATAATTTGCCTTTTCAAGATTATACGACGATACGACACGGTTGTCTGGTAATATAATTTTACCTTTTCAGCTTCTAAAAGTGGCATTCTATATATACAAGGACTGTTCATAAAGAAACTTAAAAAAAAAAAAAAAAACGCCCGAATGCAATGACGTGGGTCCATTGGCCTTGTGGCACTGTGTGTAATGTGATTCTTTAGCAACTTTCTCACAGTACGATCATGACACTATCGTTCTTAATTTACGTTTTATGGTGGTTTGAATGAGGTTGTGTTCGTGGCAATTTTCTAGACGTGGCGATTTTTTTCTTTTTTAAGATTTTTTTAAAGATTTTCTTGCAAAGTTTGAGAGAGGCAGTGAGAAAGAAGCGGCCGGAGGCGTGCGCCAGCAATTCATCGGTGCTGCACCATGACAATGCAGCCTCACACGCGTTGTTCCTTATCAACGAGTTTTTGGCAAAACACGCGACGACTCTTGTTCAGCTCTCTACTCTTCTTTCTCACTGTCTCTCTCAAACTTTGCAAGAAAATCTCCCCCCCCCCCCAAAAAAAAATAAATCGCCACGAGAAAATGGCCACGAACGACGAATACAACTTCATTCAAACCATAAAACGTACTAAAAACTAAAAACGATAGCGTCATGCTCGTGGTGTGAGAAAGTTGCTAAAGAATCCCATTACACAGTGCCACAAGATAGATGGCCCCCTCGTCATCGCATTCGGGCGTTTCTTTTAAAGTTTGGTTTCTTTTATGTATTTAATTATACTGCTCTTACCTATAAACATAGATGGCATTGACATAAATAAGTAAAAGCGTGATCTCTTTAGTTGTTATTGTTACTCATAAGAAGTTCTCGCGTACAAAGATTATGTACAATTAGTTCGTCGATGCTTGTTATTTATCTCAAAATGTAAAAAGAGGCATAAAAATTTATGTTCTTATCACTTAACATTAAATATGGATGTCTAATTCCTATTTTTTAATTTTGTGAGTCCTTGCATTTGATTTTGCCTAAATACGGCAATGATATCAATATCGTTTTTTTCTCGCGTTAAATATGCGATGAAAATATGATGAACAGATTCAAAATTGCTTTAGCAAATTCGCAATTGTTTACTCGATATTTATTTAAATAAAGCTCAAAATGAATTAATTATATTTAGCGTTAGAAATATACGGTGAAAACGTAGGTTAAAGGGGGGGGGGGGGAATTGTCTTGGGATTGAGTTCGCAAGGTAGCTGAGCCAGTGTTAAAATAGAGAAACTCGTTCCATAATTCAACATCGAAATCTTGTTATTTTCGGTTTTGATCTCACCCAATTTTATTTTCGTTTTCCTTTGATTTTTTTACTTTTTGTTCGCTTATAGTATACATGTAGCGCATAAAATATTTTCTCCCTTTTATGTAATAAGATATTTCAATAAAATGTGACAAAATGCTTGAACTCTTAAAAATCGATAATGGCGCTTTATAGATTTTTTGAAAACTTTCGATAAAACGTGTTTGTAACTGTTGCAAGAATACTTTTGTGCTCAATTATTTTATTTTACATCAATTTGAAAGCAAACGGCGTTTTTTGCGCGAATATCTTGTTTCACTCAGGTGGTGTGATGTTACTGCCGTGAAGTATTACAGTGACGTAGATGTATACGTAGGCACGCTTTTTTTGACGCGGCGTGAAATTTCAGCGAAATGTAAATTCATGAATCTTCTGGCAATCGGACGCGTTTAATTGAATATAAATTAACGGGTCACTATTTACCGAGTCGTTTGATTTAGGAAGCCGTGTCGCATTTACGAGATGTGGAGAACGTCGATTTTTCGCGAATAATCATCGATATTTGTCGCTCGCGTTTGTGGTTTAGGAATGGTTTACGGATGGCATGCAATCAAATATAGCGGTAAGAGAAAAATTACACCGAAAACATTCGTTCTCGTCGAGTATTCTGTATTTTGTCTCCATTCAATTAATATTTTTATGGTTAACTGCATTTGGTTTTGCATAAATTGTTATACGAAGTACGTTTTCTTTGTATTGTTAATAACTTTTATCATTTATTTTAATTAAAATGTTGATTGGCGTTTATTAAAAAATACTTTGCAAAATTGTAATATATGATTAATCTTAATATGAAACATTGTTTTTTTTTATTTATTTATTTTTTTTTAAATTTTTTTTTGATGAATGTGTGCTTTATTTATATTACTATATTACAGATTTACATTATTCATTTCCATTATATCATTTATTTAAGATTCTACTTATGGTTATATAATTAGATGAAATAAATTGCGTTGTGTTGCGTATATAATTAGATGAAATAAATTGCGTTGCGTAAATAAGCAGCACCTTTTGTTTATTTAGATCTGCAACGTAATCCCAATACAGCGACACATGGCATAATTGTATGAACTAATTAATGAATGAATAAGTGAAATGCTATGTTGGCTAAGTAATAAATGTATGCGCTGCAAAGCCGATAACGTCTGTCAGCTGGGCACTGCATGCTTATTTATGACGTTATGAAGCGTGCCAATAATACATTTTTATATTGATTGCAGCTATATTATGACATTTGCTAGTATATAACTATGTATATGTAATTTATTACATTTACTTTATTTTAGTACAAAAGAAAGATATAATTAAGATAGAATACTTTATTTAAATAAATTTTTTTATCATTTTAATCAATTTTTCAATATTGCGAAAAGTCGCGTAAAATTCTTTGTAAAGAACTTTACGCGACTCTTTGCATTTTAGATATGTGTTTTTTCGTCACAATCAATATTATGACACGCATTCCAGCGGTCGGGGATAATTAATATCGGAAATTCGACGTGACGATTATTCGTGCGACAAACTTTCAGATGTATCCCGACTCCGAGCATCGGAGCGCTTCTTCGCCTATTGCGTAAATGGCTTTGTCGTAAAACGCCTCATTATTTCATATCGGGGATGCTTTGACCGGATGCAATAACGTTCATTTCTATGCAATAAAGTTATCACAGACCGTGTCGGACCTCAATGAAAGGATTTCCTCGATAATACGTTGAAATTCATCGCCAACGGCGACGATTTATATCTACCCATCTCTGCAAAGTTTCGCAGCAATCACGCCTCGCTCGACAAAATTGTAGCGACGACGACCTTTACGAATAATCGGCAAATTTGCGATATTATAACGAATATCGTGACAGAGAGCTGATGCAATCGGACGCGAACGCAGAGAGAATATATAGAGAATGTAATGAAAATGTGATAACAGATCAAAAGAACACGGCCCAGGAATTTCACAATTGATTTTATAATCTCGCCGTCAAATATCTTTTCTACAGAATTATGTTTTACGGTCGAAATGATTCTATTACATTTATTTTTCATTTAATATATAAATTTGATCTCTAATACCAAAGAAAAATTTTATTTTTATAAATTATACAATAAGGTATATAGTTTATATAATTTTTAATTAATTATCTTAACATCTTTTTATCATACCTTTTTTTTTAGTACAGTAAAACATGGCTTAACTAAACGTAAAGCGTTAACGTAAGGCACGGCCCAGGAATTTCACAATTGATTTTATAATCTCGCCGTCAAATATCTTTTCTACAGAATTATGTTTTACGGTCGAAATGATTCTATTACATTTATTTTTCATTTAATATATAAATTTGATCTCTAATACCAAAGAAAAATTTTATTTTTATAAATTATACAATAAGGTATATAGTTTATATAATTTTTAATTAATTATCTTAACATCTTTTTATCATACCTTTTTTTTAGTACAGTAAAACATGGCTTAACTAAACGTAAAGCGTTAACGTAAGGCTCTACTTGGGTTCCTCTCCTTTGTTGTAGATCGTGACGCATGTTAAGTAGCCTTACGGAATAAGTAAAGTTATGCCATAATGTGTAATAGTCATTTATCACTTACCTTACTTTTGCCACTGTAACTCATTAATATTCTACGTGTCGTTTGCTGAACAGATGGCAGGAAACACGACGGTGGGTAGCACACTACTCGATGAGGAATTTCGTCGAATTCTACTGGAACGCGAGCAAGAATGCATGAAGCTGAAAGACGCAAATACGACGCTGCCACCGGGTAAAGTATTTTTTATATTTGAAAATAAAGGCGAAATCCCGTGATACACTAATTGTAAGCGAATTTGCGAGCGAGAAACGTACGCGTCTACATTGTATGCAAATTTTATCAGGGCTTCCCTCATTTGCTTCGACTTGATACTCGATTAATCGTGATTGCACACTAATGTATCTGATTCTTGTCTAGAAATTAGACGTTTCGTTGTTAGTTCGAGTAGAGAGAAATGAAAGTATTAGCGTTACACATGCGTGCATTTGCACGCGATGCATGCGTCGGACGCGTATGCGTCAGGCTATGCCCCACGCAATAATTAACACTAATTGCTACATTATGCATTATATCAGAAACATGCCCTGTGTAATTAATTATAAAGATATATTTTATTAAAATACGCTCGCGATATAGTAATAAACGAGAGATGCTGCTCTTAGAACAGCATTGTCTTCCGAATATATCGTTTTCGCGAATCCAGAGGAAGATAAAAAATGAAATGAAATTACATACTTATACAGTTTGTGTCGCAAGTTTCTTCACTTGTTCTTCTTCGATTTAATCACTGCGCTGTTCTTCTTTGCACAAACAGGTGACCCAAACAAGAGATTTTTCAATTTCCGTAGAATAAACAGCACGATACAAAGTGCTGTGATAATCACGGCAAGTATAAAGACGTAAACATCCAGTAGATTCCGTTGCCACCAATAGAGATTAATGGCCGGTGATTGAAGCACGTTTCCGTACTTCGCGACGTACTCCACCCAAAATATGGACGTGTTCAAAGCACTCATCGGTCGATCGAGGAACACCTTTGACAGTTTCTGTGCATTCTCGCTGAAACATGCAAGAGAGAGAGAGAGAGAAAGATATTTACTAAATATCGATATAGTAAAATCGATGTTTACTAATAAAAGCAATTACGGCAAAAAACTCGTAAGTGTATAATCGTACGTTTGTCGGTCGCTTTACAAAGATTTTCATTTGACGCGAGATTTCACTTTAATCTTGAAAAAAATGCACGATCTATTTTCCACATAAATTTTTTATTTTTCCTCCTCTTGGCCTGCTGAGTTGAAGCGTTTGTCCTTCGATTTTTACGCGCAAGACGTGTATCATATGGATTCATGCACATGGAAGGGACATGGAATTTTAAGGCACATACTAGAATTGACTCGCGATATGCATTGGAGGGTTGAGCAAGATTTGGTCACAATAGAGAGCGCACGCTCTATTTGTTCCGCATTATATGCAATCGGTCGCGGATGAATATGCACGAGCTAATAAGATTTAAAGCAGTGGACCTCGATTTTTCAAAAGTCTTTCCGATATGTAACTGCTAGTTGCACAGTTTTACCACGTTAACTCTAACGATAAGTGTAAAGTTTTTTTTTTTTAAACAAAATTATTTTATTTTTAAAAGAAATAAACCAACAGTAGTAAGGTTATTATTAAGCAAAATGGGGCAAGGGCTGAAACAATTGATCAAACAAAGATTAATAATAAATAAATAATAAATAAAGTTAGATATACTAAATATATGAAAAAAGAAAAATTTAATAAAATTAAAAGATT
>NW_021852672.1:78140-82786 GCF_003651465.1 Formica exsecta | reverse complement strand
AAATTAAAAGATTTAATATACATATATAAATTTAATTATTATTTTGCAACTTTTGAAATAACAGTTATCCAATTAACGAAATTTTAACTCGCTGTGCCTGCGGTTTCCACACGATTAATGTTATGATTTCATTAATTTCGATTGAACACGTTACGATTAATATGTAACCATCCTTAAAGCTTCGACGTTCATAGTACTTTGAGTACTTACCGATACAAAGGATCCTTCAAGATGCTATTTAATGCCAAAGTTAATTTCTCCTCGGTAACGTCGTTTATTGACCCGAGCGAGATAGCCACCTTCTTGTTGACGTAATTTTGAATATTGATGCGCTGATCGCCGAACAGAGGGATACCTATCATAGGAACTCCGCAATAGATCGCTTCTTGCGTTCCCATGCCGCCGCCGTGCGTAATGAAGGCGCGTATATTTTTGTGTTCTGCGGAATTCACATATGTACATTAGTTTTTCCTCTTTTACGTTGCGAGATTGAATGCGCCCAACAAATACACAGCGCGTGAAACTAACGACGTAAATTTTAATTTAAAAACTGATCTATCTTTTCGTATTAATAAATAAAAAATCGACTTTCCAAAAAATTTCTATTTTTCGAAAAATATATTCTACGATTTTGAATACTTGAATATCTTTCCGAAATTTGACTTAACAACACGTAACTCTTAAATTTCCAAAATCTTTTTTCTGAAACGTGATAAAAATATTTTTCTTTTAACTGAGAATATAGTATTTTCCGTTTAATATAAATGGCTAAAATTTTGCAATCCTTATCTCTGCTTGAAACTACTACATACGTATTAGAAAATAGAGATTACAAATTATAAAATTTTTATTACGAGAAAATTTGGTCGAAAAATAACTTTTTTTTTTTTTTTTTTTTTTTTAGTAAGATTGCTCAATTTCTATGCAAATGCTATTACAATGGGCAAAAACCATGGATTTTCATCGTAAATAATGATTCTAATGAAGATTATTAATTGTAAGAAACAAACATAGTCTATCATTACGTGTAACCGACTGGCAATAATTATGTACTTAGAATGGAGATTTGCGGGAACCAAGATTGCGTCATGACATTCTTGGGTAATCCTGGCAACAGATCTTCTTTCTTCGCGACTTTCATCAGCACGCGAACTGGGGCGATCTTCTCGAACGACGCGTAGAACTGTCCGATCAATTCTTTAGAGAATGTTTCGATCCTCACCATGGAACCGAATGTAAAGTAAATGCAGCCATCCTTGCTTTCATCCAACCATTTTTGCACTTCCTACATATAAACTTCTTTAGAGCAAGTAGTTTGCGATAGGTCATCCTAATGTAATAAGCACGTAATATTTTTAAACGCATAACATCACGAAATAAGCAAATCTTTAGATTGTTGCTTGCAAAAATTGAGATAGATTTGAAAAGGAGGATAGGTACCTCATTAAATTACGGAATTTGCAAACAATATAGTTGAAACAATATAGTCATCTTTTTATGTATATCTTAATTGTTATGCACATATTTATATACGATTATTGAAAGAAAGATTTCGCGCGCGTTTTTAATGAAAATTTTATGGCAGAGAAAATACAAAATAGCTCATTTGTTATCACACACACACACACACACACACACACACACACACACACACACACAATGCGTATATAAATATTATATTTAATAAAAAGAGTAAAAAATATATATGTATATTTTATTTTTTTATCTTTGAACACACACACACACACACACACACACACACACACACACACACACACACACACACACACACACACACACACACACACACACACACACACACACACACACACACACACACACACACACACACACACACACACACACACACACACACACACACACACACACACACACACACACACACACACACACACACACACACACACACACACACACACACACACACACACACACACACACACACACACACACACACACACACACACACACACACACACACACACACAATGCGTATATAAATATTATATTTAATAAAAAGAGTAAAAAATATATATGTATATTTTATTTTTAAAACGTTTTATCTTTGAATATAAAATTCTGTTTTCTTTCTCCCAATTTTTGAATAATTTTACATTATATTTATTTGAACAATAATTTTTATATTCTCTCCGACAAATAATTATTTTATTTATAGTTATTCCTTGCTGGCTTTGAGTGAAAAAGAAATTGTATTTATAGTAAAAAATCTATATAACGTCAGATCTCATTATACACAGGAAGAACTAACATGCATTATATGAATAATAATTCGCGGATAAAGCAAGTTTGGTTAAACATACCGACGATGGCGGGTCGTCGTCCTTGAGATGCAAACCGCCGACCTCGATCACATTAGTGGTCATTGGCCTAATTCCATGTAACGAGTGATGGGAATTGACCAGATACAAAGATAAGTCGTAATACAAGTCCTTGATGTGCGGCACATCTATACCAAAGTACTTCTTTACGAATTCCAATTGCGAATTCGTGTAATAATGTATTTGCGTGGAGAGGTAGTTTGATAACAGAACGTTCACGAGTCGTTCCTTGAAATTCATCTGTTGAGTGTACGTCGAGAACAAGCTCGGGACGTAAGCGGGGTTCATCGGATTGCCGGACACCTCATTTAGCCAGTCGTGAAAAACGCTGGCCACCGTGCCGATTATGGGGACTTTGAGATGACGACCGAAGGCCAGGTAGCACGGCGCAACGAACAGCTGTGAATCGAAACACATTGCAATTTATCGATCGACTAATTATTCGCAAACACAACATCTCGTAATCACACTCGCGACATTGAAGCGCAAAGTCGCGCGCCTGTTCCGCGACTTGAGAGGAGACGCGCGATTATACATGGATCATGACCATTTAGTAATGTATTGTAGCTCGTATAGTTGTGAGTTACACTGAGTTAGTAATCGTGTGTAGTTAAGTGTAGTTAACTGACGCAACATGACGAAATGTGGCAGTGATGTTGTTGAGAGATGAAACGATGTCCCATTATGGCACATTACTACACGTAATAATGAGAAAAATAGACGTGACAAGGAACATTGTGAAGTGGCTAGCGCAAGGACGCAAACGTCATGTTTTATGTTAATTATACTCTGAGAAGAACTTGATACACATAAAGATGTTGTACTTGAGGCGCGCTTACATTAATAAATACTCGTATATTCCTGTATTCTTATCAAATGTAATGCTATATCGGAATCCAAAAATCCTCGTCACACGGCCGCACGGGTTTTATTAACGCATGATTTATTTTTGCAACAGAGACATTATCGCGAATTTCCGCATACAATTACGCGAATACAAATTCAAAAATACAAATAATAGCTCGTTAAAGCCTCTAAATAGTGCGATATGCGTTGAATAAGGCAAATTGAATGATGCAACAAGTATCATATAATTCGCTTCGAGATTCAAACATTCTCGTTTTATTATATCGAGCGCGGCAATTTTATATGTCATTGCATCTAGCTCGTTATAGTTGCATTTTCTACTTTATTTCATTCTTGAATCTTTTACACAAATGCATAATCATATTTTAAATATAGAAAGAAAGACGGTGCAACAAGGGAAACAAATAGACTTTTCATATACGAGCGCGATATTATTTTTGTCATTATAACTCCTATCTTATGATTTATCAGATTAATATATATATAAATATATAAATTTTAAACGATAATATAAATTAACTAATTTTTATTTCTATTTTGTTATTTATTATATTAAATTAATGTTGAAATTAATTTAATTAATCACGCTTCGATAAATTATATGCAGCCTCTTTGCAGTGATAAAATATTTGTTATTTTAAGCGTCAGATAAAATATTTATTATTTTAATGATAATATGATGCAAAATGCGCGCGCGGACACGCGCTTGCATATATCACGGGTAGTATTTCAATGTGTTTCCTATTTTCTTACAGGTCATAATCTAAAATTTGACTTAAGATTAAACGTAATCGACTCATTGTTACGCAAATATATTATAAAAAGTTCGATTCGTGGATTGTGTTGGTTAGCAAAATCATCAGGCGCCGAAAAACCACTGTATGACTGTAGAATCATACGTAAAAAGTGCACAGTCATAAGCCGACTTTTGATAATGGGGGTTACCTTGCAATATCCTCAATTTCAGGTATAACCTAGTTCGGTACTTCGATATCCATTATTCAGGTATTGCAAGAGACCACTTGAATTAATAGCTTTAAAATATAGCCTTTAAATTATTATTACTATTATTATTGTTATTGTTGTTGTTATTATTATTGTTATTATTTATCATCATAATATTATTATGGAGATAATGTGACAGGATTTTCTCTGTTAAAAGTTGTTTTTCTTGTTACACTAAAATATTGCAACTTTAATGAAACCTAACATAGTGTTGTGTTTGTGGTTTATCATGAATATTTAATAATTAATTAATAATTAATGAAAACCTTACCATATTACAGGCTGCAGCGCGAGTCAGTTAATTAATATCTCGTTAAAAGCTGTAACAATTTTGGTTTAATGAAATAATATTTGCTTTCAGCGAATATTTCTCTAACCGCGTTTTATTTAACTTTATTAATTATATATATATAT
>NW_021852672.1:12895-78003 GCF_003651465.1 Formica exsecta | reverse complement strand
ATATATACACACACACACACACACACACACACACACACGCGCGCGCGCGCGCGCGCGCGCGCGCACTTATCATTGGATTTTTGATCAAATAGTCATTTAATTGAGGCTTAAATCAAGTCTTGATTAAACAATAACTTGATTAAATTTGGCCTTCTCTTTCTTTCTTCATGTAATTTTTGTGCGATAAAAGTACTACATACAATGTCGAAAAATGTTTATTATAGATATAATCTCATCTTCTGATAACTTATCGATTTTATAAATTATATTTATCCTTTTTCCGCCGATTAATATTTTCTGCACAACTCTTTTTTTACAAACTTTATAATAAGAAAATATTATATGGAATATTTATAGCGCAAAAGTTAAATAAAAAAAGCACAAAAAATACGACCATTATTCGACATATACACTTATAGAATTATTACGAGGTGACATTGTCACGATATATAAAGTATTTCTTGTACCATATATTGTAATCATATTTAAATAAAATTCTTTTAGTAAGTAGAGGGAGTCATTATTTATTAATAAAAATGTCGAGATATCAAACAATTTTTGCGTTCTATAAAATCAAGAAAAAAGTTGCTTTTACGAATTAAGCTCCTAAAGCGCGAGTTCATTAATGGGATTTTACTCTGTTCATTTAATGTCAAGCGAGTTTTACTGACAGAGAAATTTAAACTTTAGTTACAAAGATACTAAGGTATTAAGAATTTTAAAACTGCGAAAAGAGTAAAATAATCTGACACATTTGAAGAAAAAAGTACAAAATCTTTGAAAATCGCCAAAGCTTTAATACAGATTTGACCAAGACTGATAACATTATATAAATATACGTACGTTAAACAATAGAAATTTTCTTATCACATACGCGCAAAAATAAATTAACGTGCACACATATTCAAAAACATTTTAATACCTCTACAATAACGATGTCGTAAGGAGGATCTTGCGGCGGATTCTCGATCAGTTCTCGCATCTTCGGGTGATCCAGCAGCTTACAATTCTCCGTTCCGGCTATATAAGTTAATGTGGCCACGGATAAGGAACCGAATCCTTTGATATCCGACGCGGTGACATTGTTCACAACATGCGGGAGACTGCCTTCCAGGCTGATATCCGTGTAATTAGGTATCGGCTTCTTCAGCGGGAAATGCGTGACCACGTCCACCTGATGACCGCGTTTTGCCAAGCCCTTCATTAATTCCTCCTGCATGACCCAGTGACTCTTGCCTTGTAACGGGAACACTCCGAGGATCCGGTAACCATTAACAACTTGATCGTAAGTTAGGATCGCGAAAAGAATCCGTAGTAGCTCCATGCCGATTTGATAGTCGCCGCGGTTCTACGTTTAATGCGCGTTATATCCAATTTAATGGACGTGCCTTACGTAATCTCTGATGCGCGTAACAAGTGATAGCTGCTCGAGTTCAATGATGAATTGCACTATCTCTGAAGAATCATTTATCAGTTGTACAAACAAGATGACACATCATTTTTTTTGTTAGATTTGTCTTTGTACAAATATAAACGCGCAAACAAGTAAAGTATAACAAAAAAAAACAATAGAAAAAAATAATATAACAAAATTAAATTGAAAAAAAAAATAAGAGGACAACCGATCCGAGCTCGGTGAAACGCATACTCCCTCCGTTTTTTGCCAACCTGCGGTTGGCAGCAGTCGGGAGTAAAAATCCGTTTTACTCATCTATACGAAGATTGTATATATCTCTCTTCGTATATGTATAGAGAGCACATCTTTTATGGGATAATATATACATATATTTCTATAAATAAATTTTTAGTGATCGGTAATGAGTAATATATCGTGCGTTTCGTGTCTTTACGAGCGTCGTAAAGAACCCACGAGAAGATTTGTTCAATTTGTTCTAATCAATTGGCACTACAATATTTTGTTCGCGATACTGTTATATCGCCCCACGCAATTTCTCATATATATCGAGATTTAATCACGACGAATTATAGCAAATGCCTTTTACGAGATTATTGATCCACCCTCTATCCCTTTGTATAATCACTTATACCCAAATTTCTATTTCAGAACCGTATTGTCGACTCACATTCGATGGATGGTCCTGTTGGCCCAACACTCGAGCGGGATCGACCGTGTATGCGCCCTGCCCGAATTTCATCACCGGTTTCGACACATCGTGTAAGTACACGCTAATATCTACATGCGATTTTTGCCAAAATGAATGATTAATCGTTTATGTGAGTTATTTAAACGAGTTACATTTGAAATCTTGCGCGTTCCGGCAAAATAAATATAAAAAGATATAAAAGTAAGGCTCTTACACGATTAAAGTCAAGTAAAATCCGAGTAAAAAGGCAAAAGAGCCACGCGCAGTTTTTAGGGCGCAAAGGTATATAATTTAAACCAAAAAATAAATTAAAAAATTAGAGAATTTCTTTAATTACATGATTCGCGAAAGGCGGACGTTTCGGCCCTTTTTTTGGCCATCATCAGCGCAAATAATACTAAACTCAACAATATAAACGGTATACAGAAAGAAAATTATATACCTTTAAATTATATACCTTTGCGCCCTAAAAACTGCGCGTGGCTCTTTTGCCTTTTTACTCGGATTTTACTTGACTTTAAATATAAAAAGTTTTGCATAGATCAAAAACAAAAATATCTCACATACAATTTTTATAATTACCTGAAAAGATTAAATCACATTTTGGCATCTCAAATTTTATATTTTTACCTCTCCACTCTCTCTTCTCGCTATTATATTAATGATATTAAAAATTTATCACACTTTTTATAAATGTGATAAATATGATGTTTTCATAATAATTTGATAATTTTATCGTCAGAAAAATACACATTATCAGTTCACTTACCCAACGATATTAAATTATTTCCATTTGACCTTGTTGAATACTCGTTTCGCACAATCTGCAATTTGCGAGAGAATTTGCGACGGATTTCTGTTCACATATGTCTGTCGATACATTAATGGATATGTTCAGCGTCTTGGGGCTCGATAGCATTATTTATGTTGATGTTAACACAGAAATGCAAATGTTGTTTGAGCTACTTGAAATTGTAAAATTTGTACTGAAATTTGAAAAGTACTTTTAAAAATAGTATAAAATCTTTTATCGCTACCGTTTCAAAATTTCGATTATATATCCTATGTTTTAAAAAAGATATTAGTTTTTGAGCAAAGATACTAGTGGGATTAATAAGTATAAAAGAAAGTGTGTCGCAAAGAATGCATCCATTATTTGCTCGATTAAATGCTTACATAATTTAATAATTGATATAACATGTTAATGCGTATTGATAAAAAACATATATACGTACACATATATTATGAAGATAGATGAATGCATGCTCTGTAACGACATATTTACATTTACATGCCATGAAAAAAATCTTTATTACATAATATTGGAACATGGTGCTTTTTATTTTTTCTGTTTTACATAAAATTAACTAGCAACTCCTTTATTTTATTCGAGGTTTTCCGTCTCTAAAAAAATTGTCCATTAAAAACCTTAAACTTTAAACCTCTGAAAATAGAAAGAAAAACGGTTTCTTCTAAAATTTATTTATGACCACTTCGTGTGTGTGTGTGTGTGTGTGTGTGTGTGTGTGTCTGTGTGTCTGTGGGCGCGCGCGCGCGCGTTTCTTAAAGAGAAATTTGCGCACGAACCTTTTTAACACATATAAAAATATTTGCAATGAAATTATCAATTATATGTATATAATAAAGTATTACTATTTATATTTGCAAAATACTATAGCGGAGCAAATTGCGTATAAAATTCACATTTGATATTCCATTCGATATTCGATCGGTTTAATCGAATATGATACTTTTGAAGTCCAACACATTCAAATGATCATATAAAACGCTAGTGATAGCAGGATTTTTCATTTCTTGAAACTTTACGATGAGCTGATCGTATCTTGTCGCAAGATTCTTCAAAGTCACCGGCGATAACATTGTCACAGCCATGAAACAGGAATCCGTGTTATCAGCTTTAATAAGGCCTTCTATGACAGTAAGCTTGAATTCTTCCAAGTTGGTATGATCTTCAAATACACGATCCAGGAAATGATCGAGAATCTTGGCCATGAAATGCACTAATGATGACGAGAAAATCTTGATTAATTCCGGCAGGTGTAGACCGAATTGCAGGCCGAAACATTTATTGGTTGACGTGCACTCCTGCAGTTTTTTCGTATAGGTTAACAGCAAATAAGATCTCACGTCCTGCGTAGGTACCAAGACGGATGAAAATATCTTGAGCATATCGTCGACGAATTGCATATCGGTAGACTTGTTTGAGGAAAATCTGTTGACGTAGCTAACCACGAAATCTTCCACAAATAAATGTACAGCGTTATTGTACGGAAAGAAACGTGATTTTTTAGGATGGGTCGTGTTCCAATGCGCCTTAAGTATGGAATGAAAGATATCGATGAATTCTTTGCTATGTACTGTAAATTTAGTCTCATCCTCCGGGAAAAGATATAACATCGAGAAACGTCTCGCAGCCTTGGATAAATCAACATCGACGATAAATAAATATTTTTTCATTATATCTTGAGCGAAATTTTCGGACAGAAGATTGCAAACGGGCGCGGTAATCTCTCCCAGGAAATTGATTATATATTTATTCGTCTTCTGAGCGTCCAATCCTAACAATTCAAGATCATTTATTACTTCGAGCCATATTTCAAAGTATTTAGAGACATATTCATTGGGAATGCTGGGAAGAAGTTTCATTTGCGAAAGTAGTGCTTCATCTTTGAGATGCATCGTGTGAGTTATTAAGCAATATAGAGACCAATTGTCCGGGTTTGGTGCCATAGACAAGAGTTTCTGTACCGCCTCGAATATAACTTGTCGTATGGAATGATGACTCTCGAGAGTCCACATCTCTCGCAGAAACTCGGTAAGCTCGTCCATGGGAGCTATTTGATACATCAGCCTGACCCCGTGCTTCCGCGCGCCGACGCGCATTTTATACAACTTGCGCGCGAACGACAATACTTTCGGCAAACAAGATCGCCTACTCACATTTGTCAGCGTCATCAGCGCTATCGATAAGTAATCTCCTTCGCATAATTTGGCTACGAGTTCGAGAGGTACTGGCGGATTGGAAAGTCTAATGGTCGTTGGTAAATGACGCACGAGTTCGTAATTTTTGCTGGTGTCCGGATGACTGGCATCAATCGTTGTTTCCGTAGGTACGAGGGGTTCTATCAGTTTTGTCAGCGTGTCACCGTGAAGTAGTATTGCCAGGATAGTCAAGGTAGAAGTCATCTTGTTCGTATCTTTATATTCTGTATGTCCGTGCAAATAATGCAAATCATTCATGCAACTCTCGACAAATCTGATGGGTATGTCCTCATACCAGCGCGTGGCTCTGACGAAACGTTGCACCTGCTTGCACCAATGCTGCTCCTTGCATTTCACCAAATAGTGTTTCCATTGTCGAAGTATATCTTGCGGATTTTGCTTCAATAGAGCGAGCGCCTCGCCTGACTTTATCATGTCCGCGATCTTCTTCTGGGGGTTCAAGGTGCGATACAATTCCGGTTCTTGTTTTTGCAATATCTTCAATATATTCTGCGCATCCAAAGGGAATTTGTTGTCGAATGATATTAATGCGCCTATATCATTTAGTAGCCAATCATAGCTTTTAATCGTCATACGCTCTATCTTCGTACCCGATTTTTTGCATCTGTCGTTAAAGTCGTACATTGCCACGATGAATTGGCACAAGGTGTTTTTTGTATAATCGATTTCATGTTTTAGCCACCTATCAAGATTTTTTGAAATAATTTCTGCGAAAGTTACAAGGCATTTTCTCTCGTACTGTGGATATTCCTTGAGTAGATTGAAGTTTATGTACCATCGATTTTTTCCATCTATCAACATGCAAACTAGCTCATCGATTGGCATATTGTGAATAAGTCTGAAATGTATAATAGCCTCGATCATCCCTTCCACCCGATTACATCCGTATTTTACATAAAACAATTTTATGATGTCGAACAGAAGGGAGTTCTGATTCTCGTTTAAATGAGGTATATCGTATAATAGTAAAAGATGATCCATTGTTCGTTGGAATACCATAAACTCCTCGTTTTTATGCCTGTTTAAGAAATATTTCAAACTGTCGGTTAACGCATCATCATTCTCGTTGATCTTGCAAGCGTAAAACATTTGGAAAATGAGATCAAGTCGATCTACATCAACTGAAGCTTTACTTATTTTTTCCTTAATAACCGGTATCCCTTCGTTAACGGGTAAATAACAGATCCAAGCTCTCTCGTATTTCTTTATTATGTTGTTATTCTGGATTTCTCCCAATTTCTCCTTCTCGAGCCTAATTCTAGCTTGCTCGATCCGTTCTTTGGCAGGTAATATTCGCAACAACGCGGGCGTTATATTTTTGTCCTCGTCGAGAAGTTCAGTACCGTATTTTGCCATGTAGGATTCACGGAGCAGTTTGTATCTTTCATTTTGTGGATAGTATTGTAAGTACTTGAGAATGAGATCTGTGTCGAAGCAAGAACTTTTCGCGGGCAATAGACCCATAAATATACTTTCCATTAGTTCTATGCTGATCTTTCTGAGCGGTAAGATATCGATGTACAAATGCGGTTTTTTATTCAAGTATCGCTGTCCTTTTTTCAAGAATATCTCGGCGCATGAGTTACTCAAAGTAATTTTCAGCGGATTAGCTTCGTGCATCTCGAGCAGTTCTGCGAAAGCATCCGGTCGCTTTTTCACTAATTTGGGCAGTAAAAACTTGTATTTATCGATATCGACCGGGAAAGGAGCGCGTTCGGTCGCATTCACGGGTTTTAATAATTTGAGATAACGCACGATAAGATCCGGATTCTTACGGAAAATCTTTTTAACAGTCCCAACTGGCAGCACGACCTTTTGCTGCTCGACGGTTTTATAAACGAAAGCCTCGTCGCAAGCCACGATCAGCGGATAAGCGTTATAAATACCGTAAATAGATGCTATTTTCGTGAACAATTGCTGCGCCAACTCCGGATCAGCCAATCGATTTGCGAGTGTGGTCACGATACGTGCCCTCGTGTTCATAGAGACGTAAGGGAAGACATGTTCACAAAAGTACTCGGCGTTGACAATACTCTTGTGGCTGCCATCGAAGAACCAAGCGGCCTTAAGAGCACGATTCACTATTGTCCAATCCTCGGATTTAAGGGCGGACGTTATATCCTCGTATTTCTTCTTGTTCACCGCGATTTCCACTCGCAGTATAGGCAGCAATTCCTGTGGAAGTTGGTCGGGATCCCCGCTGGCCTGGTACGAAGTTAATTTTCCAATCCAACATAGCTTCTGACTGGCGGTATTGCCTGGTACCGCTTGAATCGCGCGCAGATACGGTATCTGCAGATCACTTTGCATTTCGTGCATTATCCCGTACCGCTTGAAGACCAACGAACGCGAACGAAAGATATCTCGATATACGCGGTATATAAATATTTCGCAAATAATGTTTGTAAACCCTCGCTGTTTGTTATTCTCTCGCGTTATCCGGCGAAACCATCGCTCCGGGGGCGAATACAAATAATTATCTTGTTTGTTTCATTTGTGTCGGTCGAAGATCAGATTGATCCGGGATCGATACTTTTGACGTGTCCCTGGTAACGGGATTTTTTCACTCGGAAGATGCGATTACTGCAAATTTTGATGCGATCCGTTTCCGAAATGCACGATGCGCGGAAGTACGTGATGCGAGCCGAAGTATGCGACAAAAAACGGAAGATCGCCAGTCGCGCGAAGGCAACTTCTCTTCTCACGCCCGCATGTAACTAATATAAAAGTTAAACGTCACTCGCACGCACTGAAATATTGTAACGCGATATTTATACACAGAGTATCTTATACATTCCGTTGTACTCAGTTTAAGATTAGTTCAAGTCGGACAAGTGATTGCGCAACGTTTCGTAAATCCTAATCTTCTCCGCACCGGTATGCAGCTTTTCCGCCTTTCCTTATTTACTCTCGCAAGATGATTCACGCAACGATCAGTGAACGATATGTGTTTCAAGTTGCCAGAGAACCGAACAACCACGAGTGAAGACGAGTAAACGAATGTTCCATGGAAGAGGCGCATGCGCCTCGTGATTCAATGCGTTCTATTATTCAACGTTGAAGGCAACAATGCCACCACATTCTCGGGACTGTACTGCGAAAAGTTAGTTGCCCCGACTATCAGGTAGTGTGCGGAGCTTGTATTGTTATTTTTCTCTGAATCTACTCTTAGATAAACAAAACTTTTGCCACAGCGTAAGAAAATAGTAAAATAATTCATCGCGTATATGTGAAAAGTTAAGTTAGACATAATCGTAGATAGAAAGTAATTTATAGAGTGGTTAATTTTTGCACGCATTATACAATGGAGATAAAAGACCTTGCAAACAAAACTATGAAAAAACATTTCTGTCATCTATCAAAATATTTCGCAGGCGTGATATTACCGGCTCGTAATCAATAGATTTGATGGAGCTTCAAAAGGCGCAAGATTATCTATATTAAATAGTAAACTATAATAAGAGTATACTACCTGCCAGACATTCACGAAAACATTGATTCCTTCCGACGACCGTATAAAATATTAATAAATTTTTTAAATTCTTATCTAATAAAATATTTCAGAACAGAACTACGTTTGCTTTCTCTTTTTTGTAGTCATATAAATTATTGTTAGAATATGTTTTTTTATATATTTCTTGTTTCAAGCTTATAATATAAGCATATTTGTATCTGTTAAGGATCAATGATTCTTATAAGTGAACTTGAATAAATTAACAAAGTTGTACCTGGAAGCGTAATGTTTAAGAATTTCTTCCAGGGAGAAGTTTCACTTTCATATGAAAATGTGTACAAGTAGGTCGGCTCATTAGCATCAGAGCTCATTTGAGTATCGGCTATCTCCATAATGCCGCGATAAAAAAGTACATCGCCTAAAAAATCAGCGTAATTAATTAGAGTTTCTTCTGACACTGTTTTATTAGCAAAGTATAAAAATTGTAATTCTTCGACTGTGATCGGTATCTGTGGTAGTGTAGACAAAACTCTAGGTAAGATGGTCTTCTTGAAATCGGAATCCATTTCTTTAAAAGTCTCCTTGTTTAAGCCTGGAATCATTTTAAGAGTACGATTACTGCATAATGATCATTATACAAGATGCTGCGTGTTTCAAAAGAATAATATTCCAGAAAAAAATTGTTTAAGGAACGATCAATCTCATAAAAAATTATGGCCCAAGAAAAATCAATTTTCAAAATATTGTATTAAATTTTTCGTACACACAATATGTAGAGTTATACATGTATGTGATATTAGATGAGATACTGTATATCTTTCAAAGTATGCAGTATGTACATGTATATTTGAATAAAGTGTAAAAAATACCCCCGTTAAATTAGCCCTCCAAATTTATAGCGTTGGTTGGGGGGGGGGGAGGGGGGCTAACTTAATGAGGGTGTAAAAAAACGCATACGATGAACATAATGCTATTTTGAAGTAAATGATTATTCTGGCGCATAATTATGATTCTTGTGCATTTGAGATTAATAAAAAATCCTAATTTATCAGCACTATTTACATATGTATATATATAACATTATTCATAAAAATATTATTTTAATATCGAAAGTGCTTAGATCCTAATTTATCAGCACTATTTACATATGTATATATATAACATTATTCATAAAAATATTATTTTAATATCGAAAGTGCTTAGATTATTCAGTACTAGTGTTGTACAATATTACTCTTAGCACAGACCACATTGCGCGAAAATTCGTATGCACCGGTTAGAGATATAATTAGTAAAACTCAAATAAACATACGTCTGATGAGGTTGCTGCATGCAAAGTAAGATCCTTCGCAACTGTTACAACCCAAAATATATGGCACTTTAACTTGACGGCGTATTAACGTGCTTGGATGTTCCGGGAAAAATGGATTCGGCGATTCGTGATCTAAACTAGGCGTAAACGCTATTACATGTTGTAGACATTCCTGTAAGAACATATCGCCGATCAAAATATTTAAGTCAAATGATCTATAAACATCTAATCCATGACACTTTTACATCGCAATAGAATGTTAAGATATTTACTGTTTTTGTCAGCAACTTCTGTTCGGCTTCTCTGAGTTTCCTCGCGTCGATCGTTTTGAGAAATTCACAGGCGACCTTCGGATCTGAGGTCGCTCTGCCGAGGTACTCGGCTAATTGGAAACCTTTGTTCATCGCTTTATTTGCCCATTCATTAAAAGCCCAAGGATTTGCGGCGACGCCGCTTTGCGAAATCGCTTTGTGAAATAAACCTGTAGAACGTATTCGCAAGATTTTCTTTCTCTTCTATATAATTTCGATAACATACAGGATACCATCTTAGAATCGATCTTTTTAATTATTGATTCCTTGAGCAGTTTGCAAACTCAATATTTTCAATTTTTTGTTATCGAAAATATTGAGTCAAGTTATATATATCAATTATTATTAAAACTTTTTTTAGATATTAATTATCTATTATTATTATACCTATTTTGCAATTAGAATTTCAGAATATTTAAATCAACATTCCTTTAAAATATAATTTACTTGAAATTATAATAAATGGTCTTATTCCATTTTATCGATTCGCGAAGGTCTTTTTAAAATTTTCCGTCTCGGAATGTATTAGCCAATGAATCTGTGATTAAATGACTGATTCTGAGACACTGTGCATCGATAAACCTGTAATTGATACCTTCACTTAATGGAGACAGAGTCAAATAATGTACGATGGCTCCGCCAGCGCTTTCGCCAAAGATGGTGACATTTTCTGGATCTCCAGTGAACTTTGATATATTCTTTTGAACCCATCGTAATGCCATGACAACATCCTTTATACCTTGATTGCCCGTTGCCACTTCATCGTTAAGATTTAAGAAACCTGAAATTATAACGTCTTATAAAAAAAAAAAATAATAATAATTGATTACTAAGCTATATTATTTTGTATTATTTTGTTGAATACATTTATACATTTTCTTTATTTTTTGTTATATAAGTTTTATGTTATGGTTCTCTTAACCTCTTTTAATCGGGGAATCTTTATTTTATTCAGAAATTGCATGGTCTCGTACAGATTATATTAAGATTAGTTTTTTATTGGATAGAAAATAGAAAAAAATCTGCGTAATTTAAATTATCTACAATTTAACGCGATAAAATCGAGATAGGTCAACCATCACTTTTCAAATTTTGACAACAAATAATGTTTGCAAAGAGTTTTCTGTTTTTGTGGACTTATAACTTGACTTAACTGTTAATGTTTTAACATTCCTGATAACAAAAACTGATTTGTAAAGATAAAAACGTTCACATTTCATAAATTCTAAAGCACTCTGAATATAATCGTATTATTTTTTATTTTCTTCATAAGCAACCGATGCATTACGCCGTCACGTGAATATAATTTAAAGTACAAAAAGAGAGAATGAGTAAAAAGGATATATTTATTACAAGTGTAAAATATACTAAAAAAGCCAATTTTCTATTGCTGATTAGATTTTGCGGACAGAATGATCATAGCTTATGTTTCATATTCTTCCAGTCCCAGCGCTGCTCTCCTTTACGAAAGGTTTTCATTCCAGGTTCAATATTAATGTTTAAATAATCGTACACATTTCCGGCGCGCTTCAACGGCGTCCACTTAATTGGAGTCAAATTCGTAATCACGGGTGTTGGATTCCTAGAAATGGATTAAAAATTAATTATTAATACACGACTGTAAAATTACGTAAAAATTATCAAATACCCTGTTTTAGCAAAATCCGTCCACATTTGCGTTAAGCGATTCATTATCTTGTAATCTTTCGAGTCAGGTGCAAGTGGTGAAAAGCCCAAATATTTTATTATATAAGGATAAAATAAGTAAAAAAGTTCCTCAGAGTGAGTCACACCTGTGTAAAATATTGGTATATGCAATAAAAATGAATACTAAAAGAAAATATAATTTTTATTCTAAAATTTTATTTTTGCTTTTTCTGGAAACTAAGAGAGAGAGAGAGAGAGAGAGAGAGAGAGAGAAAGATTGATACCTTCACTTAATGGAGACAGAGTCAAATAATGTACGATGGCTCCGCCAGCGCTTTCGCCAAAGATGGTGACATTTTCTGGATCTCCAGTGAACTTTGATATATTCTTTTGAACCCATCGTAATGCCATGACAACATCCTTTATACCTTGATTGCCCGTTGCCACTTCATCGTTAAGATTTAAGAAACCTGAAATTATAACGTCTTATAAAGGGTTAATACATTTTTTTTCGCAAAATTGATTTATCTAAACTAAGAATATATAATCAATTTATATCCAAAGTAAAATTCATTAATACGTATTTCTTAAATTTCAAAATTTTTTTAACATATATTCATGAAACGACAAACGTTTATCACATCATACAGTAGTAAAACTAATTCCCGAGAACGTAGATTAAAACTTGTTTTTGATAAAATTGTATAAAAATTAACATACCTCCCATTTTATCGTTATTTAAATATGTTGTAGGGGAGGTTCTTCTGAGTAATTCCCCGCAAGAAAATATAAGTGGGGAACAGCATAGGTTTAGAAGATATAACAAATTGAAGTTTGACATTAAAAAATGTGTATGCTGTATAGTTTGTTATTTTTTCATTGAAAAACACTGTTTATGACATTTACGCGTGGGTGGGAAAAGGGCCCCGCACCTCCCCCGCCCACGCATTCAATAAATAATATTTTTCAAGGCAGATTCACAAATTCGTGTAATTGCATATAAAGCTGTTAACAAACTGCGAGAAATAGGTGAAACACATTATTGACAAAATATCCGTGACCGTGTACCTATCCCATAAATGTAAACAAATACTTTTTCGTCTGCTCTACAATAAATACAATGTACACAAACTTCACTTTTCTTAATATTACTTTATAATAACTGAGAAAAAGCATTAAAACTGTAAAACTTTAATTTGTAATATTTCCTAAACCAATGCTCCAAACCAAATCTCCTACTTATGTCTTGCGGGGAATTACTCAGAAGAAGATTACTCCCCTACAACATATTTAAGTGGCGATAAAATCGGAGGTGTGTTATCTTTTATGCAGTTTTACCTTCTTTTTCTTACAAAATTTCATTAATGAAAAAATTAAGTTTAAAAATTGGCTGTTTTCGGAAAAAAAGCCAAACACAAAAAAAGCAACAACAACAAATGACGTACGTATGTACATATACGGATTATGTATCAATTTAACGTACCGAGAACGCCTAGTCTATAATTTAACGTGACCAATACCACGTCCTTCCGGACAATATAATCGGGACCGTAAATGGATGCATCGCCGGAACCTGTGCTAAAACCGCCGCCGTGTATCCACACCATAACCGGACATTTTCTCCATGATTCGATGTCTGCGGTGTACACGTTTAAGTAGAGGCAATCCTCGTCGCCGATCATTTCGCGCGTGGTAAGATCCTTCTGAACGGCGACGTTTCCATGTTTTGAAGAATCTCTGCTGCCGGACCATGGTTCCGGCGGTGCCGGATCCTAAATACATATAAATCGTCTCTGAGATTATTATATACCTCTCTGATATGATATCTTTATCTTGATATGATATCTTTATCTTGAATAAGAAATATACGCGCATGCAATGAATAACTCCCGCAATTTGTCCCATTTTGTAGTTTTTGCTGCTGTTTAATCGATATTTGGAGAAAATTGAGAAAGCGGTAATAGAAATCGGCACTCGCCGGTTCTTCGTTGAACAAGTCTTGCTTATTCGAAATTCAATATTAATCCTTTCCATCGTTTCAATGAACAAAAAAGTCTACTTTCGTGAAGAAGACGCAGAGTATGATTATATGTAAAAAAATACGCGTGTACGTCCTTAAATTACATTTATTTACAATTTTTAGTTAAGTTAGGTAAAACAACGTTACATTCTATGCGTCGTTAATAAAAACTTATCATAGTTAAAACAAGAAAATCACACACACACACACACACACACACAAAATATGTGTGTGTGATTTTCTTGTTTTAACTATGATAAGTTTTTATTAACGATGCATAAAATGTAACTTTGTTTTTAAACACTTGAATTAGAACAAATTTGCAATGTTGAAATATAATATTTAGAGATAACTTTTTTTCGCTGCACACATTGTGTGTTTCCAAGATTAAGGATTATCGCGAGAACTCTAAACAATACATGTATAATAGTACCTAACTTAAGCAATAAACCAGATGAGACACAGTCGAGCATTCTCAAGGGTTAAATTGGCAAGAATACTCGATTGTGATTGATCGATTCGTTTACTATTGTATACTTAAGTTCTATCGCTTACGTTTTTATGTGTGCTTTAGTTACACAAATCTTATATCTCTAATAGTGATAAAATTAATTTATACATAAATTGTTGAAAGAAAAACTCTTCAAGCGATTACATCTGAGAATGTCATTGTTTTAATTTAAAAATCAACTTATATAAGGATTACTTCTTTTTTAATTTTCTAAAACTGTTTTTTAGAAATGCTCGCAAATTACTCAATGGTGATTGGTCGTTTCCCAAATTGTTTGCAATTGTTTAATATAAGATTATCTGACAAAATATTAAGAAAACTAGAAAAAGTTGCTTTTACTTCATATGTCATTTACCTAATTATTTATTTAACTGTAATTTCTTTACATAACCAACTTCTCTCTCTCTCTCTCTCCCTCCCTCCCTCTCCCTCTCTCCCTCTCCCTCTCTCCCTATCTCTCCCTATCTCTCGAATCCCAACTCTGGATCGAATTCTGAATAAACTGTCGCTTTAATCACACGTTAAATAACGAAGATAAAGGAGTGTGAGATACTCACCTTGAATCTGAGTTTACCGACCGGTGGTTTTGCATACGGTATTCCTCGGAAAGCTATGTAATTGCCACCGTGAATATTTTCGTCGATGATACCGATTAACTTTCCTTCACGCACGTTTACGACCACTCTGTTGCTGTTCATGATGGACACTGAAGAATGACGACGGAACGGCGCTAATAAGCTGACCGATCTACGCAACATGACTGTCGACGTGTAGCTGTCGAGATTATGCAACCATATTTACACTCATGCAATCGAACATTCAAGCATGATTGTTGAACGGCGCGAGTGACTTGCGGACTGAATGATTCGCGAATTGATCTTGAACTATCATCAGCAACTGTTACAATATTATATATAAAACTTAATATTTGGATAATTTGGTGCATTAATTTTGTGTAATTGTAAACACTCACGTGATATGTTAAAGCGCATCAATGTGATATATAAGATTTCATGCAAAGATTGCAACGCGTTATATGTCGGAAGTAAACAACTAGATCATTAAAAACAATATTAGCCGAACATCGCAACCACATCAATAGAAATATAGCCTGCAATCTCTCATCACGGATCACAGATTGAGTAACCTTAAGTCCGCATGGGATGAAGTGAGACCATCTGCCTTGTGGTACTTTGTAGTGGGATTCTTTAGCAACTTTCTCGCATTACGAGCATGACGCTATTGTTTTTAGTTTACGTTTTATGGTGGTTTGAATGAGATTCGTCGTTCGTGGCTATTACACAATGCCATAAGGCGGATGGCTTCACGTCATCGTATTCGGGCGCTTTTTTTTAACTTCAGTTTCTTTATTGACGGCCCTTGTATACCGTTCGCGGCGATGGAAGTACTCGCGCGACATCCAGCTGAATTCTTCAACATCGTATAATTGTGCACGATTCACTGAGTTCGAGACAGACCGTATGTGATTCTTAACCTAAATTAACATATCACGTTAATGTTTACAATTGTACATCCGAATGATCCGAATATTAAGTTGCTGATAATGGTCCAAATCAGAGATCGAAACATACGAAACTGAACTAACAATAAAGGCAAACTAAAAAGAAAGAATTTGCGCTTCATTTACCGCGCCTGACTCTCACTTAGCCCGATTTCCAATTATTGATATCTATTGTATATTTATAGTTCTTTTTAATAAAATTATTCCGGAACCACGTCACTCTCTTTGTCATTTTACAGTCATATATAGAGATTTAAGGACATTTAACTTCACACTTATGAACGTACTTCTTCTCTATAAGATAAATAATTTTTACATAGTTCTAAATTAATTAAAAACGCAATACCTGAAAGTTGAATATCTAATATATTTTTCATGGGAGAAGTTTTACTTTCATATGAAAACTTGTACAAGTATATCGGCTCGTTAGTACCAGAATTCATTTGAGTATCAACTGCTTCCATAATGCCGCTATAGAGACACTGATCGCCAAGAAAATCAGAGTGATTCATTAGAGTTTCCTCTGATATTTTTTTATCACCAAAATATAACGATCGCAAATCTGAAATCGTGATCGGTATCTGTGGTAATTGACACAAAATTCTAGGATGTATAATTTTCTTGAAATCAGAATCGACTTTCTTCAGAGTCTCTTTGCTTATATCTGAAACAATTTTAAATAAACATGTGACTGTTACTTTGAAACAAAACAGTTGCATTGACAAATAACTACGATTTCCACATGCGCATTTAAATGTTGCGTACTGATGAGATCCAAAAATTTATTAATACCGATGAAACATGTTATGACATTGTACATCAAAATAATTTTTATCATTGATGATCGGTTTTTTATGAAAATTTGTACATCAAAGCGATTGATATATAAATGTATATAATGAAAAATAAAAGCAAATATATACTTACCACCAAAAAATTTTCCTCGTAAGAAAAAATTGCCTTCGCAACTAGTGTATCCGAATATTAGTGGCATTTTGATTCCATTACGTAATAATTCCGATGATTCTACCGGTAATAAAGGATTCGATGACTCGGAATCCATAGTCGGCGTAAATGCAATCGAAAGATTTAAACGCACCTACAAGAACATATATTGCCAATAAAAGATGGTTTATTCTTACACGTATAATTTCATTGGACTATTATTGCAATAATCATAGTAGAGCGTTGTGATACTTACTGCTTCTGCCAAGAAAAGCTCTATTTCTGCTTCTCTTAATTTTCTTGCGTCTATCTTTTTTAGAAATTTGTAGGCGACTTCCGTATCTGAAGTTGCCTTACCAAGTTTCTCGGCTAACTGCAGACCATTATTGATAGAAGTGTCCCGTCCAGTGAAAGCCCAAGGATTATTCACGACGCCGCTTTGACATATCGCTTTATGAAATAAACCTATAAAGCATATTCGTTCCATATAAAATTGGCACTCGAACAAGTTTAATACGATCTTATCGTCATGAAATCTTGCTTTCCTCCTCTTCGACTCCATATAATACATGAGCTAGAATTAACTAGCGTGCTTTTAATTAACAATTTTCTGACCAATTTGGAATCTCGATCTTTCTTTACTAAAAATATCGCGAAGGTTATGAGCTATTCTTTACATAGCTTTTAAAAGACGCCATTTTATAGTTTGTAATTGAAATCTAAGTTAAAATGGAAAAAAAAAACTTTAATCTGATAATTCTGGGATATACATATTTTTATCTTTAATATATTATTAATATATGCATCAATATCATATCTCTTTTTGATTCGTACCTTTAGCTAACGGCGAAATAGTCAGATAGTGAACAATCGCTCCACCCGCACTTTCACCAAAAATTGTGATATTATTGGGATCTCCACCGAATTGCGATATATTTTTTTGAATCCATTGTAACGCCATAATTACATCTTTTAAGCCCTGATTTCCCGCTGCCTTTTTATGATATAAATTGAGGAAACCTGAAGAGAGAATGAGAAAGATACATCGTTAATACATTTTCCTTTAGTAAACTTTATTTATCCGAAATATATAAATACATAAAGATTTCCATGACTAAATAAATACTCTATTGATATGTATTTATTTGCTGAAGTTTATTAATTATTTATAACTCAACAACGAAACGCGTATAACAGATTTATAAATGAAATTTTTTTTGTGAATACTATTTTTTTTAAAAACAAAATTTACAAAAAAGTTATGAAAATTGGTTATTTGAAAAAAAAAATCTTAGCATATATACATGTAAATTATTTGGAATGTGAAAAAGAGATATAAATGTGTATACATGTTTACTCTGAAAAAAATAATCCAAGTAACATACAATGATTTTGTATGTCGAATTAAATAACGTACCTAGAACACCTAATCTATAATTCAGAGTAACGAGTACTACGTCCTTCCGAACGATATGATCGGGACCATAGAAAGACGCATCGCCGGAGCCCATAAAAAAGCCACCACCATGTATCCACACCATTACAGCGCGCTTCTTTAAAGGCTCTGTATCCGTGGTGAACACATTCAAATAGAGACAATCTTCGTCGCCCATTACTTTATGCGTGAAAATATTCACTTGAACAGCGATGTTTCCGTACTTGGAAGCGTCTCGGTTGCCCGACCATGCTTCTGGTGGTACCGGATCCTACAATAAATACGTAAAATTTGTCAGTGAATTACTTTAAATATTTGTCTTTATTTGTTTACGATATTTATCTTTAGCAATAAATACACGTACAATTGCGATCTGTCTTGAACTTGGCGATATCGTAATATCATAAATATTGAGAAAAATTAATTATAGATAGAAATTATCAATTTATATATCCACATCTTTTGGATATTGAACATAATCAGAACTGAATATTACTCTTTTCGTTTTGCGTATCTACAAGTGAATTATTATTTTTGAAAAGCGTTTCTACAAAGCTCAAATTTAAACAAATTTATTATATTTTTCATGTTTCTAATTCTTGGAATGTCCCTGTCGCAATGATGCATAGGACGTCATCCATGTGGTAAGAAACTTTCGAATATATGAATTAAAGTTACAAAAACGTCTGCTCGCACAAATTTATCGTATCGCGCATAATATGCGTGCTCTTTCCATTAAAGCCATATCAGGTAGAAAAACTTAAGCAGTAGAACTTAGTAAGTAATCAATTAATCCTCTAAAGAATGGTAGATTATATCGAAAAGAATACTTTCAACAGTGATTGATCGATTTATTTACCGCTTAAGTTCTATCGCTCAAGTTTTTTACGTGCTTTAGTTACGTGAACACTGCAGCAAGAGGATTAATTCATGCTAAAAATAGATCGTTTAATCTCTCGATATGTTCGCACCTGCGAGCATTTACAATTGCGCGTTGTAATTTTTACAAGATATGCAGTTATTATAATTTTTCATCGTAAGAAATTTTTCTGTCATCGCGCTTAAACTAATAAAATCAACAATAATTATAATCTTTGATTATTTGCAATATAACTAGATTTTAATTTTAATATTTTTTTCAAATATTTGAGTAAATTACTGCATTTTTTATAATTTACGATTTTACAAAACTATTCAATATATGTATACAATAGACAGTTTGTATCACTCGTTAATGTCAACAAAGATAATAATCACGCGATAAACAATGACTAAATTTTATTATTTTAACTATAAACCCTTTAACTGGGGCTCTTTGTTTTTTTCTAATTTGTATTTCTAAAAATGATAGTTAAACTAAATCTTAAAATAAAATAGTGCCAAAAACGCTTTGCACTTACTTTAAATCTGAGTTCACCCACCGGAGGTTTTGCATACGGTATTCCTCGGAAAGCTATGTAATTGCCACCGTGAATATTTTCGTCGATGATACCGATTAACTTTCCTTCACGCACGTTTACGACCACTCTGTTGCTGTTCATGATGGACACTGAAGAATGACGACGGAACGGCGCTAATAAGCTGACCGATCTACGCAACATGACTGTTGACGTGTCTCTGTCGAGATTATGCAACCATATTTACACTCACACAATCGAACATTCAAGCATGATTGTTGAACGGCGCGAGTGACTTACGGGCTGAATGATTCGCTATTTCTCAATGACTCATTGTTTATGATACATTATCAGTAATGCCGTTGATAATTAGAGTATCATAACAAGCAAATATAAATCCATGTCTAAGCAGAAAAAGATAATGCATTAGAAAAAAATATGAATTAAATTTAACAATATTTTTTTTCTGGAAATTCTCTCATTATTTGTTCGTGTATTTTCGCTAAAATTGGAGTTATATAATGATCAGTATATCGCATGATTTGATAGTGTTAATAAAAAATATATTATAGCAACACTTATCGTGATTTTTCGGGAGATTTAACAATAATTTTCTTTTTTCAAGAGCAGCGAATAAAATATATCAAAATACAGAAAGAAAAAAAAATACATGGAGAAAGAATTTTATTTTTAAAGAATATACTTTTTACATGTATGATATGATGTGTCCTTGGCAAAAAATTGTAAAACACTTTTGATCAAAAATACATTTATTCTTTTTCTTAGTGTTGTTGCACTCGACAATACATGTATAAGTAATGAAACACAAATCGAGCGATTGCATTCATTACTTATGAGTAAATTTTATAAATACAGAAGATTTAGAAACAATATATACATTTATATATTTATATTTAATTGACGACAAAATGTACTTTAAAAAAATTTTAACGCGCGCGTATTTAATATTATAATATTATTATAATTTATGTCTAATCTTCCAATCCCATCGTTGCTTTTCTTTACAAAGAATCTCCATTTGAGATTTAATATTAATGTTTAAATAATCATATGCATTTTTATTTTTTAATGGTGTCCATTTATAATTAGCTGAAGTCAAATCTTTATTAGCAGGTGTTGGATTTCTGAAATAAATAGGTGATTAATTATTAGTATGCGACTGTATGACATTACAAGAAATATTCGTAAGAAATGCCAAGTCTCCGTGATACCCTGTTTTAGCAAAATCTGTCCACATCTGCGTTAAGGAATTTATTATTGTGTAATCCTCCAAATCAGGTGCAGCTGGTGACAAGCCCAAATCTTTCATCAAATGAGGATAAAATAAGTAACCCAGTTCCTCTATGTGAGATGTACCTAATGTGAAATATTCTTATGCGGTAAATTAAACTTAAAAACTGATAATCTCCGACACATCACAAGTACAATCTTTTAATATTTTTCTAAATATCTATTTACATCAAATTGAATTGAAAGCTGTAATGTATAATATCAATAGAAGGAATCGGGCTATGTGAGAGCCAGGCGCGGTAAATGAAGTGCAAATTCTTTCTTTTTAGTTTATCTTTATTGACAGTTCAATTTTGTAGGTCCGGTCTTTGATCTTGAACTATCATCAGCAACTGTTACAATATTATATATAAAACTTAATATTTGGATAATTTGGTGCATTAATTTTGTGTAATTGTAAACACTCACGTGATATGTTAAAGCGCATCAATGTGATATGTAAGAGTTCATGCAAAGATTGCAACGCGTTATATGTCGGAAGTAAACAACTAGATCATTAAAAACAATATTAGCCGAACATTGCAACCACATCAATAGAAATACAGCCGGCAATCTCTCATCGCGGATCACAGATTGAGTAACCTTAAGTCCGCATGGGGTGAAGTGAGACCATCTGCCTTGTGGTACTTTGTAGTTGGATTCTTTAGCAACTTTCTCGCATTACGAGCATGACGCTATCGTTTTTAGTTTACTTTTTATGGTGATTTGAATGAGGTTGTGTTCGTCGTTCGTGGCGATTGGTGTGAGAATGTCGCTACACAGTGCCACAAGGCAGATGGCCCCATGTCATCGCATTCGGGCGCTTTTTTAAAGTTCGATTTCTTTATGGACAGCCTTTGTATACACGGAAAAAAAGTTTGCTGCCACATCATATTTTATGCTAGCATAACAAAGTTCGTTGATTACTATATGGACAGTGAAAAGATTACTTAAATATATAATTAATTTTAGTTATATGTTTACTAATTTTATTAAACAAAAGAAAAAAATTCTATTCTGTCAACAAAACAGATTTTGCTATAATATCGAATTGGTTATAATATTATAGAAGAATGTTGTCAAGTATATATATTTATAAAATTCACGTCATCTACGCGACATGTAATTTTCTTTTGTATGGATGCTATTAAGAAACATGACAGTGCGAATGTGTTTTCGAGACATCATTGTGTCGTCTCATCGATCTTGTTATCCCGATACGCGACTGCTTTTAGCTCTTGATCGATGGCGTCGAAGGTGGTGATAATCGCGTCATGTTCGCTGAATTGAACGGAGATGTCGGGCCGAAACGCACACTGGTCGCATATTCTACAGGATACGATGGCGATGCAATCTTCCGCATACCGTGTATGTTAATTCAGTGAAATATAATTAATCGGCTTTGTTGTCGCATACACGGAGCTGGAATAGCGTGGCGTTATGAAAACTTGCTATTGCGTCTTGCCATTGTGTTCCCCGAGGTATTCGAGGAATATTGCGATGTATGATGCATACTATAAATGCAAATCAACTCGCGGAATTGCAGAAACAAATAAAAATGATGATCCACGCACCAGAGTACGGTGCACAAGTCTGTACTAGAGGATTTTGTTTATTTGATTGATTGATTCCTTCCGAACGAGCTGGACTGTTTCTCTCACGAACAAACCGATCTGTGACCAGCTCCTTAGCTCTCCGAAGAAGATTTTTCAAATTGTGACGCAAGATAAAGATATGTCTTGAAAAGAGTCACTCTTTAATTTTACCCAATATTGCACTGAATTATGCAGTAGATATAATATGCCTAGAGAACCTTAAATAGAAGCGAGATATGTGTGAAACGAATGAAAAGTCGACAGCAGACTGATTCCAAGAACGAGATGTTAAGACAAATCGATATTGATCACTTTGGAAACAATGAACAAGGAAACTTCTGGAAAATTCAAGGAAAATTCTGATTTTGATGAACACACATGTGTAGGAAGAGAGGGTGGAGCAGGAGGGGAAGGGATGGGGTAAATAGATAAATTTAGAAATTTTCAGTTACATCAAAATCAGAATTTTCGCTAGATTGTCTTGTAAGTACAATGCTCTGATCAGCTGTTGTCGGAGATTGCTCGTTGATCGGGGCGCGTAAGACGGTTGAGTGCTTCGGGAAAAGAAATGTAAATACTGCTGATCTCATGACAGTAGACTGCTATACCAAACTATCGGAAACTCCATTTATAATTTCGTATTTTGAAAGAATTGTAATCTTTATATCTTTGTTCGGAGTCTATTTTGATTATTTGATTCGGATTTCTGTAGGTTTTTTAACACACAAACATTGCTGCCATAAATCATACAACATAAAAGAACCCTTTGTCCTTTCTATCCGCCTCTTGTTTGTTTTCACGAAGACTGAGTGTACTGCAAAAGCATTTTTCACGTGTCGATCATAATGATGATTACATGGTTACGACCGCGAATCGAATATGATTTATGGGGTCAGTCTTTGCATGCATCACGTTACAGAGACCGAGCATAAACGAAAGCGTTTTTGTTATCCGTCAAAACTACTACCGTTCGTCGTTGCGAGATCGCACACTTGCGATCGATAAACGTGAAATGGGGTCAAAGAAAGTCTCTGCTTACATCTCTGCTACTTTGTATAACGTCAATTACACCGGATACCGTGTATCTGACATCGATTTATATTAAAGTGTATTTGTATTGTATTTCGTTTAATATTTCGTTATTTTCTCTTTGTTAAAAAATTTCGTACAGATATGTATATTATTAAGAAAGTGTATTATTGGTCCCGAACTTGTTCGGAGATATTGGGCGAGTATATTACTGCATCCTAATTTATCATAATATTATTCTAGTCTCTACAACCCAAATCTTCTGGATAACAAATCATGAAACAAAATAACAACATGAATATGCAATATTAATATGCAAATTTAGGAACAAATAGATTATGATAGATACAATGCACACAGTAGCTATTAGTGATATAAGCTAAACCGATGATAAAGCTTTTTCTTAAAGTCAAATATAAAACGACAAAGTCACTTCCGTGGAAAAAAAAATCCATGAAGTTCATACCGATAAAAAGTTGATTTATGAATAAGTTTTTTTTTTTAAGTACGCGTATCAAAATAGCCATTTACGCTTTATCAACCATGTAAATTTATCACATTTTTGACGTTAGTAATATTAAAAAGCGTATATAAAAATTGCGTACAAAACTTGTCGTATAGATTCATGAGCTTTGAAAGGTTATAAGACAGAAGTGAAATCATTTGTGCTATTTGAAAAGATTGAGTAAATTAACAAAGATTATGTACAATATATTAAATTTTTCCTTTAAGTTTCTCTTTTATTGACTTCACTTTCTCGAAGCGATAAGGAAATAAAACTGACACGATTATGTAGCTCGTAATCTTACAGTCAATGTCTTGCATTCCTCTTTTTCTCTATATACGTATGTACTAGAAGAGAAGAAATGATATGGTAAAGTGGAACCTCTTTGATATATCCTGCTTCTCTACTTCGGAGTGCTTAATGGATCGCGTTACATCGAGCTAAAAAGTTTCAGGCTATCGAAAAGAAAAAATCTGATTGCTCGGATTCTCGCATATAGACGTGTTTTCTACCCTTAGGTATTACAAGTACATATATCGCAATATATTTAATTCTTTTCTCATATATATATATATATATATATATATAATTCTCTCTCTCTCTCTCTCTCTCCCCCCCCCCTCTTTTCCTCTGTCTCTCTCCTTTTCATTCTCTGTCTTTATGCACGGGAGAGAAAAGATCTTTAGTATTTTATAAAGAGTATAAAATCACACAGCTGCAAATAAATAAAATATTTTTTCTATTAGAAAAGTGAGAAAGACAAAGATAGTAAAAGAAAAAAGAAATAAAAGCCAGCAACATGATCGCCAGAAAGCGCATATTTACGTACACTAATGTGTTTGACAAACACAAGACTATACTGAAAAAATGAACGCTCCTCTTCCGTATTGTAATATCTCGTTATTATTTCGTGAATGTGTATGAGAAGGATAAAGAAAGGGGGGAATAACATCCGATTTTGCTTTAATGTATGTATGATTTATATGTTACATTAAAATATCTATGTCATAGTTTAATTATTGTAATACGCAAATGCCCGTGGATTCTTTTATTTAAATTTTTGCGATTTGGATAATGTCAAATATGGGCGAGCATAAACTTTACGACAGTCTCCACATGGATAGGTTAATGTTGGGAAAAATCAAGAGCAACGAATATCGATTAGCTCCGCGCTAAAACGTAATCTCGTTGAAACGAATGCAGCATTCTAAATTCGACTCGATTCTTAATAAGAAGCGGCGAAAAAGCGTTCGATAAGCATTCAATATCAAGTGTAAATTTGAATTCGGTGCGAACATGCGCGAAAGCAATTCGGACAACGATTTACTACATTTGTTTTTATTCGGAATACCTTAGAAGTTTCTTGCGAAAGTATGCATCTCCGAAATGAAATTCCCAGCGAAAAAACTTTTGATGATGCGAGTTTGACGACAAAAATATTTGTACACAACGTATCATGTCTTTTGCTGAGAGAATTAATTGCAAATTCCTAATTTATCTCTTCCTTCCTGATTCGTGTGATCTGTCAGATTCGAAGCTAAATACTTGGCCCTCTCAACGGATGCTGCAAATTGATATACTCGCACGCTTGAAATCGCTCAAGTGCGCTATCGATCCTTCAACGCGCCGCAACGCGATGTACGTATCGGTTATCGGCGAAGCTGATTGAAACTTTCGCGAACACTCCGACGATATTAATAAAGTTCCACGAGACTTCTCGACTCATGTTGAGTACTCTGTATCCAAGATATTCAAGATACGATCTCTTGCATTGCTTTCTCGTTGTTCATACGTACATCGGATAAATTTTACGAACGAACGAACCGATCACTCTGACAGACGAGTTTTTTTACCTTATTCCGGTCATTCTACGAACAATATGTACAATTATTCTTTTTTGACTGTGCACAAATGGTTGCCTGATTGCGCGATCCTGAACGGGGGGAGAGATGCCTTTTCGCGGGAAAAAAATACAATCTCTACTCCGATACAATCTCTACTCTCTTCGACAATCCATAGTATCCCGTTTCTGTTAATACTCTCGCGAAACGCATCACCAGTCGCTGCAACGAGATCAGTGAAGAGTTTAGTTACGTTAATTTAACGGATATTCTCATAGAACCGGAAAAAGATTTCATTTAAAACGAGATCAAAGAACAAGAGTTCAAAGTAGTGAAATGTGAAATGTGGAACTTAAAATTAAAATAAGAATACGTTCTACAATACTGAGACGAGATAATAGTTCAAGAAGTTATAAAAAAATTAATTTTTTAATCGTTTTATTTTATTTTCTAATCTATACGACTATTTCTCAACATTTTCTATCGATAACGTCTGGGCAATTTGTCTTCATCTCCAGTCTCTTTGTATTTATCTTATCGTTAGCCATATGTACATATAAAATGATCTAAAACATAATCTCTCAAACCTATAACTAAATATTAAACATTATTATTTAGATTATTTAATTTTTTTAGATAATATAAAATTAGACACATGCACTGTTGAAAATTCTCAAATATTTTTGTATTTTTGTGCGTGAATTTAAAGGCTAATTTAATTTAATCTCCGACGCACTACAACAAACTTGAATTTTTCGTTATTTAATCATAAACGTTTTATCAAAAATTATTTATCAACGTTTTACAAACATTATTGAAAAGAAAGCTTTTGATAACTCAAAAAAGAAAAAGAAGAGGTTTTACAACAGACGCATTTAATTGCATTTGGTTTGTCATCTCTATGATCTATGGGAACTCGTGGTATTAGTTTGGGGCTATAGAGAATCCACTGACATTCATCACCTTCAACCACCACCCTGATAAGTTGTCAGTTGAGACGGGAAGTCATAAATGCGCTAAAAAGTAATTTCTCAAGTGAAGTATGTGTAGACAATATTCAAGCCAGTTTATTTTATATGCATATATGTCTCTATGTATCTCTATGTAATAGTATATGTATGTATAGAGAGTGATATTATTACACACATATGCTTGACTGTATATAAGTATTATACATATACACAATTCTCGAATTATTTTATATTTCCAACAAGGAAATATAATATTAATAAATAATAGAGTTGAGAGAATTATGTACATGCGAGAGAGACGCGAATTCCTTGCAATATAATTTATCGCATAAATGACGTGTAACGGAAGACCTTCCGGTAATTAAATTATATAGATTTATATTTGTATTATCCACATACTGCAAATAACAAATATGTAAGAAGCAATTTACATTTTTCGAATTTTATCACAATTTCGTATTGTTAGTTCGTAGATAGTTTGACGCTCAAAACTCATTTTCATTTAATTTTTCGAGGTGATGCATTAGTTTTGCGAGCTGAATATTTCTTTTTGCGTTACGCAAGCAAGGATTTCGTGTTACTTTATTGATTTAAAGATGACCAACGATTTTTCAAATAATATACCAGGAGATAAGAACCGTCTAAAAATAACATCCCGTGTGAAATACAAATGTATCATTGGCGAATCTTATAATTATTATTAAAGGATATTTTAGAAGAATCTGAGAAAGATCGGAGGATACCTCTTTCATATTTCATATTTTACGATAAAAAGAAAATCTTGGAGGTATCTTGATGAAATCGCACATACGTCTCGTCGTTTTACTTGTTAATCCGACAGAATTAATCCGTTACTGGTTCCCGGAAAGAGAACCATATTTCATTCATTCTCTCGTTAATTGTTAATCTCATTAATTAAACACTTCACAACATTAATGACCGTGCCGTCTAGAATGGGTCAGAAGCAGAATGAGGTATGCTGATTTCGAGGTGCAAAATAGGGTATACATGCGCGTGGGCAGATGTATACACAGATGGATTCCTAGTGAAAAGTTATCTTCCAATTAGGTTGTATTTCAGAAAACAACGGTCTCTAATAGCGTTTTGTTATCTCCTTATTACACTCGAAGCACTACGTGCTCTTCCACTGCATCGAGAATACTTTTTTCTTTTTTTTTTTTTTTTTTTTTTTTTTTTTTTTTTTTTTTTTGAAATCGGTACTCGTGCAGATGCGTTGCATCTATTATTTGGGAATTAAACGTCGGGTATTCTTTTTCTAACGAGCGTTTCGCCATTTTAATTTCGCGAATAAATCTCGCCGTGTCACCCTGCACGGCAAGAGTTTTGCGTTAAAAGGCCACTGCTTGTATATGCGGCCCGACCCGATTCTCGTATACGCGCGCGTGTTTGCTCGTATATACATATATCTACATATATGTATACATATATATACGTATACATATACCTCTTTTTAAAGTCTGGGTGGAGCATCTAGTTCTCCATCCGGACACGGGGAGGAAGATAAATGTGATGTAATGACGACGCCTGTCGGAAGGGAAGATGCAAGAAAGGGGTGATGGACGAATTAAGGGCGGACATCGATACCTCACGCTCGGCGAACATCCGACGGGTTTGTAGGCGAGTCTGCCAACTCGCGCGATCGATCGACTCTCATCACGAAATAATGAGCGACCAAACGAGCGAGCAAATAATCGTTCCACGCGTAATTTTCTCTCCTTGCACTCTCTTTTTTTCTTTCTTTCGAAATAAATGCGAACTAAGCGCGTTTTTTCACTCGACCAAACTCAAAAATTATCCGTCCGATAGGACCAAATCATCCGAAGCCATTAAAATCTGTCACTGATGATTGTTCAATACTGATCAATGCCGTTCAAAACTGTTACTTTGAATTTTCAAGTTTAACGATTATACGGTTGGTAGTATGGAAAATTGCGTGCAATTCCGATGATTTTTTGCAATTTTACAATTTTCAATCGATTAGGAAACGTACCCTTTTTTTGTTTTTATTAAAGCTCTTGCGGTTTGGTAAATTTTCATTCGGCAATTTAATAAAATATAAAAAGAATGCTAAATATATATCTAAAATTACAGTGGTGTTACTATTATAGTATAATTCCTGCTTTGGGATCAAACATTTACGTTAAAATCATCGATCGTACCTCTAACACTATAATCCCGACAAGAAACAAACCAAAATATTTAAAGTTCCATTGTCTAATAGTCTAATATGTAATCAGCAGATAATGAAGTTTAAATCGGAAAGGTTTTAAATTGTTCCCTAGAAATATGAATAACGCGTTATAGATGCTATTGGATGCTACTGATAAAAAATGTTCCAAGAATATATTTAGCGCGACTCTTACGTCTGATATTTTAAAAATTTTAACTCATCGACCTTTGTAATGATCTTTGCAAGTTTTTTTTTTTTTTTTTAGTAAGACTACAGCATTGTGCGACCGGTTAATAGGTCGCTGCAAATCGATACGTTCCCTTCCATGGAACATTCGCGGTGATATTTTCGATGATACCCTAGAATGTCGGAACGGTGGAAGAAAAAAAGGGGCGCGGGTTTAAAACTACGAAATGAATGATAATTGCAGTAATCGTGTGCGCGCTTTTTAATGATTCAAATTGCTTTCGCACGATGCGATCACGTAGTTCGGACATGTTTCGAGAGAGGAGAAAATTGATTTCCTCCTCCAAGGCGCGCGGTAGCACACTCTAAACTGTTGCCATTTCGAGAACATGTGTAGAAGGAAGTTTCGGACCAAAAACCCGGGCGAAATTACAGCGCGACTCGCGCGTATTCTAATATTCCCCGTTACATTGTCATTGCAACACAACTTATTGCCGTATTATTCACCCACGTAACGCGTATTCGTATGCAAGAGAGACGTTATTTCTCTCTCCGTGCCATTTACGACGAATTACGCGCCCCGGTAATATAACTCCGAGACCACGCACATCGCTCATTCTCTTGCGTGCGACCGTGTCGTTTCTCGCATAGTCGCGTCTTCGTAAATGTGCCTTTCCCCAGAAACTATCTTTACGATGAATGGCGTTTAATCGCCACACCACGCTTGCCGACACGGTCGTTAGTTTGTACTGCGACTTTGAAGCGCTTTACATACTCTAACGGAGGGAACGCATTGATAAACATTATCCACGAGCGCGCAAATAAGTAGGTACATAGTACATAGAAGTAGATCAAAATCGTATTATATTTGTAACATTATGGATGCAACGAAACTGGATAAAATTATCGAAGCACTCGTACAATGATACGTTACTTTTTTTTTTGCTTTCCTTCAGAAGGAGAAAGGATAACTCTTTTTTTTTTTGCTTTGAAAATACATCACAGATATGCGTTTCTAGATATCTTTTTTCTTTAATTTTATTATTTTTTTCTAATTTCTGTGTTTTTATTGGAATCAATTAGATTAAGATAGACTGTGTGTGCCCCCCCTCCCCTCTCTCTACTCGGCACGACTGATCGGCACGGCGTTATTCTAATACCCGCAAAACTATGTAAAACTCGGAGAGATCACGCTTGACGAACAAAAACATAAATTCACAGACTAACCCGTCAGTTACTCTCGTACACGCCGAATATTTACATCGGATCTCATCGGCTAATTAAGATGGGAAAAGAGCGCGAAGCATTAAATGGTTGACGCGAGTCCAAGTTTATTCTTTCCAAAGATAAGTTTAATCGAGCGGCGTTTCGTAGATGCGGGGCCGTTAAAGTTCAATTTGCATTTATAGTTTTATCTGCGAATTATTAAACTGCGGATCTGCGGGGAGGAATAATATCCTCCCTTCCCCCTTACCGCCTAATAGGGATGGAGTGGGTGCCAACTCTCGGTTCTTCAGGCGACGCCGCCGGCGCAGTTTTCTACAAGTATCTTTCATCGGGAAATTTTAAATTATCTTGTTGTTTCGCCAGGACGGACGGAAGTTTGAACGAGCTTCGACAAGAAACGGACTTAACTTTGTTGAATGATTATGCAGTCGGTGTCAGAAAATATTTTTACGTTTCTTATCTCTGTTAAGCATCAAAGCGAATACATTACATCAAAGCGATATAAAACTGACGTGAACTTTTCTCTCTAAGGCACGTACTTTCGAGCTTTCTTCTTTTTTTACATAGCGTACACTACGACACGATCGGCTAGGAATAGTACAATATTAACGTACAATATATAATCAAATCAATAAATATGATTCCAATCTTTCGACATCATCACGTGTTAAATGAATTTAATGAAAAATTTTTGTAATCTTTGTTGCAGTCATGGCACACAAGTATTGCGAACTGAACGGTACGTGGTTTCGGCATCCCCAGTCCAATCAAATATGGAGCAATTACACGACTTGCGTGAATCTACAGGATCTGAGTGTGAGTAATTTCTAAAGGTATCAACCTCTCTTTCCGATCGCATAAATAAATTAAATCGATCATCAAAGATTTGGCGTCAAAGGGACAAACTATATCGAGGAACATTCGGCGCAATCGGCAATGAAAAAGATCGATATTTAAGGTTTTTGATGACAAATTCCAACGCTTAAGAACGACGCGTGTAGTTTATCTGTCTGGGAAATAACATGTAAGTCCGCGACATACGCGAGTCCCAGTTACATACGTCCTCTCAAAGTCTCGTGCGTGACACGTCGTCGTCCTGACACGGGTTCGATTCCGCATTATTCCATCCGAAGGCACACGATCAGCATACGCGAGACTCGCGGTATATTCTCTCGGGAGCTAATATCGTTTGAGCGGGACGCGTTTGTTGAAATATTCGAAAGACACGCGCATCCCCCGTGTGCATACGACAGGGAATGTCCTATTACTTATTTTGCATCGTAGGGAGGGAACAATTTCAGCGATCACGCGATCGCGACTTGCAATCTATCTCCGCGGCAAACGCTATACATTACTCGCTTGAGGGCATCCCCGATACTTCTGGGCCAATCTCGAATGATAATACCAATATTGCGCCGATATAGAGCGCAAGAAAGAAAGTTGTTTTTTTTTCCTTCATATCCGAAGAATTGATTTCTCTGTCGTCGCTCTGCATATATCGCGGCTCGATGGATCGGATTTATGACGCGCCGGAAACATTAGTAAAAAGAGAACGCGCAAAATTGAAAAAAGAGAGACAAGCGTGAAATTACGAAGCTAAATTTCCTAGGTTCTCTCTCTCTCTCCCTCCCCCCCCCCCCCCTCCCTCAAAAAAAGCCGGATCCCTCTACTTTACAATGTCTAATGTCTCTTGCATGCTAGTCTAGGGAAATTAGGATTTATAAGCTACAAATTTTGTAATAATTATTTTTGCCTAGTGGACTAGTGGATAAAGAGATATTCGCGAAAAACTGTTTTTTTTTTACCTTTGACCCTCTGTAAAATTTTTAGTAGGGGTCATATCGATGGGAACTTTTCACATATTATTTATAACGACGAAATAAAGGTCCGTGCAAAAATTTAGCTGGGTGCGAATTTTTCCGCAGATTTGATATTTTTTCGTCTAATTTCACTGGGCTATGCGGTATTGCCGAAACGCGCCGACATTTTTGCGACTTTTCTCTTTTTCTCTCGACCGCCCGACCGACCGGAGATAAAGGGATTTAGTTGAGATTTTTTGACACCGCTCATTAAATCCGGGATTGAAGGGTCGGAAAACAGCAAGCTTCTAACGCGCGCGAGACAGTGCGATAATGTGATGAAGCGCTTGTGAGAAGCCGCTTTTACGTAACGTCACATCCGCGTGTCAACATCCTTCTCATGCAACGTGCTATTCATTAGGACCGGCTTCATTTTGATACACAGGCACGGAACTATTAAGGCACGTTAAAGCCGCTTTCCTGACATACCCATCAACGCCGCGTCGACATTCACTTCTAACGCGCATTGACATCAATGTCGATGTTTGCGCCTTTATTTTTCGTCGAGACGTCGGTCGATGAAATTTCCAGCGCCGAGGCCAACAGCAGGAAACCCTTTCTAAGTCGAATTCTTACAGCGAAGCTTCATTGTCACGGTATGAGATGAGATACGAGTCTGGGACATATCGAGTAACGCGATTTGAATTTTGCGAGAAAAATGTGTAAAAAGTTTGAAATGTACGAATAGTTTATTATACAATTCGGATGATAAATTTTAGGTGTTTTGTGTAAAACAGATATTAGAAATAATTCTCTAATAAAATTAATAAATCAATAATCGAGCAAAATACAATCGACAGAAACAGTTATAACAGCACGAGAAAATTGCGTCAAAAATGCGGCTCGGAAAGATATATGATTTGAATATTTAATAATCTGTATAATTTTTCCATTTTATTCCAGTTTCCCAATCTTGGAAGACCAATTTTTCAGGTCAAAAGCATTAACAAGCGTCTTACGTTCCTTTCATCGTCACGTGAACATTCAAGATTAGTTTAGAAATTACCGAGTTTCCCCTTTCCTTAATTAGACGCGATTGCTCCCCCATCAGTTCGCTCGATCGTGGTCATTCGTAGTATAACGCGCGAGAGAGCTTGACGCAGAAAATATGAAACGGTGGAAAATACTGCGCTGCGGTCTCCTATTTTATATGACGATAAGGCGCGCGCTTATTTTTTGGGTCCAGAGAAACGAGACCGAAGAAAAGCTCGAAAGAAAGAAAGGAAATATATATTTTTGCATGTACTGTCTCTCCACATGCATACACATACTCTTGACGGTAATTTAACCGAGTAATTTCTACTTCATGCAGTATCTTCCTGTTGGCTTAATTCTTCCGTTTTGTCTACGGAAAGCGCGAGGTCAAAACGAAAGGATTCATTAAACTCCGTTAATGATACGCCGTCGTAACCGAGTTACCTTCGTACTCTGCTCTTTTATCTAATTTCTCCTTTTTCTTTTTTTTTTTTTTCAAATTACGAAATAATACATACTTCGCCTTTTTACGGAGATAGCGGTATCCCGGACTTTTTAATATTCACACATGTCTGACGTGAATGAGCTGTTGTGTACATACGCACTGCGTTGCATTTTCAAATGAAATCGATTCTTTGTACGTTATGACAAAAGCCTTTGTATTCACACCTTCGCATACACAATGAACGTTTACATCCACATGTATTTCTAACATTAGCAACATCTCGATTCCGAAATAAATATTATTGCGAAAACAGAAAACACAGCTTATGCAAATAAATGCACTTAAATTGCATCAAGTAGTAATTTTCTATCGAGAAGCAATTTTGCGTCCCGCAAAAATATTATATATGTAAATAGAAATAAAATTTTCATCATCCGCATCGGAATCACTTTTGTTTGACAATTATTTTAAAAGCATGTTCTCCCGTACCCTTTAAAAAGGCATGTAAAATCGAATCGAATTTCATTATCTCTTTTCCGCGATGCTGATTGATGCGCTTCGTACTGTGAGGGACTGTCAATTGTATATTTTGACAATTCAAAGATTGACAATTGTAATGCGAATAATTTTATTCAAATTTAATATCGATTGATTACACGATACAACAATATACAACATTTCATTCATTTTTTTCTTGCACGGATATTCCGCTAACATTATATGTATGAGTATAGAATCAGATTTCAAAGTCTTAGACTTGTAAATAATAAATAAAGTTCGAGAGATATGATACACGGGAAACTGAAATCTCAATTGTTAATTTCTAACGATTCACGATCTACAAAGTGTAAGTGATAAGTTAAAAATACAAGAGTATTCGAAGAATCAAATTCAATGTTATCTGAGCTAGAATTAGAAAATTAATAGATCGATATACATACGTGTATATGACTTTAAACGCGCAAATTCTATTTGACACTAACGTTTCATCTTTGTTGCTTTCACAACTTGTATCATTATAATCCTGATATTTTTATGCTACTATTTTTTAATTAATCTTTATGCAATTTAAATGTCTTATTTTGAATGCGCGCACATTCTAGATATATTATAATGCTATTTAAAAACACCGCGAAAAATTTGCACCATCATAAATACAAGAGACGTATACACAAAACATTCCATTTACTTACATGCTTTAATTACGTTTGACGATATGCGATCCTTAAGTTCCAAAAGACACGATTATTTTAGACACGAAGTTTAAACTGAACTAGACTCTAGATTCACTTCTAGAAGTATCCTTCTGAAATATTCGCGTCTGAATTAATCACATCTTTCAAGGATTTTCAAGGAGTGGGATAAAAGCTGTAAAACACGAAGGTCTTGCATAATCTTAATATAAGATCAAGTTTCATTGTTACGAAATGGAGATATTACGCAATGTTCGCATGTGAGTACATGTAGTCGTGCTATTCCTCGCGTATAATTTTTCGCGACTATTGTTGCAAAACTGCAAAACTGCAACTTTGATAGATTTTGATTGCGTATGAAAATTGGTTTGATCTATAATTTAGAAAAAATCTATCAAAATAAAAATACATATTTTCTAAAATAAAATATATTTTTTTACTCGAATATATATTTATTTAAATATTTATTTTTGTTTGCTTCATTATATTGACTCTTATCGTTTTATTAAATTCGCAGCTCTCTCTCATAATTGAATCGATGATATCGCGCGATATTGTCACGTTCCGACTGAATTCATCGCGTTCACGCGGAATCCAACGCAGTCGGTAAACAGCGATAGCCTGATTTCAATTTGACAATACGACGGGTATGCGAAATTGAGGATTTATCTTGCCTTCTAATATTAAACGGATTGTGCAAATGACAATAAGCTGTAATGTAGCGCGTGTGAGATAATCCCTACTATCGATATCGATACATAATAAAGTCAAGAGAGTGAAGGCAGCCCAGGATATACGATACAATTATACGTTTGTTCGCGTTTGATAAAATTATCATGTTCCCGCATGCAGCAACGATATAATTTCTGGGACCAGCGGTTAATCCGATATTGGGAGAGAGTGAGAGAGACCCGCGGCTCTTCGGCTCTTCTATCTATTCTATCAAGTGCCGTGTAATCTCAAGATAGAGCTGACAGTGTATCTGGAGATTGCGTACGTTCCCGAACTTCATGAATTATTTAGCATCGACCACACCGTAGCGCGGCGTGAGACACATGTGACCTATGCGCGAACCCCCCCTTTTAAGCTCCGTATGGACTTGATTTTCATAATTATGATATTCACATTCAGAATATTCGAATCAAACTGAATGAATTTGCCGTATTTCACTTTCAAGTACACGCGGCGCCATATCTGATTTGTTTTGGCCTTCTCGAGAAGTAAATTTAACATTGAAATGTGATCTTTCCATTTCTTACATGAAATAAATATAACCGGATTGAGATTTTATTACTGCGATAACTGTGTTACATAATACGCATAATAATATTACATAATGTATTTTCCGATAATATAGTGTATATGATAATTGTATATAATTACGATCCTTTGACAAATTTTGCTGGGAAACACCGATCAATATCTAATCGTAAACATTTATACATAGGAAACAACACTCGCGCACACATGGATCATTCCTTTTTGTTTTGTAAATTGTAATATTCATACGATAGCTAGTATCGTAGCTAATGTGGCATCTCATACAGCATGTTCGCATGTTTCGAAAAAATGAAATATGAATTTCGCATTTGCGCGCGATTTAAGCCGCAGTACCTTATTCATAAGTAGCGAACATGAAAGCGTGGATTTGTGCGAGCTTTCGTGCAAGCGTAGCGTTAATAAGTAACGCGACGTTTGTACGATGGCGGTTAAGAATAATGCCGCTTTCCGACCTCATTGCGAGCAGAGGACTTAATGCTTTCCCCGTGATATGCCTCTTCAACATCATACATAGCGGCAGTTCTGATAAATACGAAAATAGATTTCTATTCATGATGAGCCGTCGAGCCACGTCATTTTGCTTTACATGCTCAATGAATAAGCGTAATTATACACAGTCGGGCTTTTGGACAATATCCGGATTTGCCTTTCTTTTCGTCCCGAAACTCAAGCCTGACTTGCGTCGATCAATTTTTCAGATCCGAACTTGTCCTTGACGCAAGTCAATGAGACAAGTTTTCGGTTGGTCTCATAAATACTTCGTGTCTGGCGGACATTTGTCATACGTAGGACAACGTTACAAAGCCTTATTACTGGCCGACTTTGCTTTGCAGATGTGGTAAGATTTGCATGTGCCGGCGTAAAGGAAGTACGGGGATTGCCGGGGGAATGGATGGAATGGGGGGGAAGAGAGCGACCCGAGGGACACGGAGGATCTTGTAAGCGAATGAATTTTAAAGCGACAAAACGTTGACGGGCGACCGCGTCATTCGTGAATGAGAAAAATATGAGAATGAATTTTTTTGATGCTCGTGACTCTTTTCTCGTTGACTGCTTCCGAACCGAGTTCCGAAGTTCATCAACGTTGTTTTTCGGCAACCGAAAAAATTCCTCGAAGAAAATCAATTTCGAGGCATTCCTACGGGAACGCTCTAACGAGAGCCGAAAGTAGTCCGGGATAGTAACAGTCGGACAGTGATTGTAACCGGATACGAATTTTCGCATTCGTAGGCCTCGGAGACTTCCGTTCCGAGATAAAAGAAAGGGTCGCTATATTATTTTAATACTTTGTATGAAACAAGTTTCGTCGTCAGTTGCGTTATTTTTTTACTTCATGTAATCCTTTTTCTTTGTTTTTTTAAGGAAAATTCTCGACTTTTTATTTAAATTTTTTAAAAACGATTCTGCAAAAACGAATATTTGATATATCTCTCGTTACGCTTAAAACTTATTCTTACAATATGTTACATTTTTTATGGATAATTGAAAAATATTTTTCATGTTATTTTATACCCGATGTACGTTTTAGCGGTATCTTGCTCAATCCGGATTATGACGACGATATATTACGAGATACGATTCGAGATACTTTTTATTTCGATAATTTTATGTGACAAATGTGGACGCGATAGTATCAATTCTTTTGGCAGTGCATGTGCGAAGAGTTGCAGCGGAAACGATAATTAATCAGAGAAACGATCGGTATCAGGTTCTCGCTCTTCACTATGTCGTAATTTCGACCTTCAATCCGAAACTGCGCAATTTTCCGACGGAAATAATAGGATCGCGGCTTGCGTCATCTGCATAATAGGAAAAAGAATTAATGAGCATTAAGACGCAACTCTAAAAGTTATCAGTCTTATCTAAAACGCAAGAGAGGAGTTTAAAATTTTTGATAATACGATTACAGTGGCAGCAGAGTATAAATGGGATTTACGAGGTGGGATACGCAATATCTTTGGTAGCGCTATTGCTTTCCCTAGGAATTCTCACGTACTTCCGGTAAGTTTTAAATTTATTGACGTTGTTATTATCTTCGTTACGTCGACAGAATATTAAAGTTTCTATGCGCGTTAATGCAAGAATTCTGAAATTTAATTTTCGAAATATGTTTGAATTTAATCACTGAAAGAAAACTAGGATACTCGCCATAATAAAATTTATATATTTGAAAGATTGGAAAAAATATTTTAAAAATCCTATAATGGGTGCGCAACACAAAGGACATTACCTAAAAATATTAAAAGAGAGTTCTTAATATATTTCTAGATACATTAAGAGGCATAATTTTGTATTAATTACTATATACGTGTATATTGTACTATAGGCAAGTTTTAGATATTGTTTATCCAAGTATCTGCTGTCGTTGAAAATACGACAATCGTAGACTAATAGATTCTATTCGATAATATTGAACTAGCTTAGGTAGCGGTTGACCGATATCCTATTCTTATATGCACAATCGCGTTTGATGGATTCTCAGTTCCTTTGTTGCTACCCTATAACACGAAATTGGGCTTTCGGAGACGTAAGATTAAACATTCTCTTTTTTTTTTTCTTTGCACGCAGATCTCTCAGATGCGCGCGGATTACGCTACATATGAACCTATTCACCTCGTTCGCGATCAACAATGCTTTGTGGTTGATTTGGTACAGGTTTATAGTAGCAAACACGGATGTGTTACTTAATAATGACGTACGTATTTAAAAAAAAAAAAAAAAAATAATGGGATATCATATAATATGGAAGAGGGAAAATGTATAAAGATAGACATGAATCTAGAGTCTAAGAATCTATTTGGGAAAATTGAAACTTACGACATTTATTAAGATAACGAGAATAACGTCTCTCTGTTGTTACTCTTAAAACAAATAATTTGTTTTCTTTTTTTGAACATATATTACTTTATTATTCATTTATTTATAAAAAAATTTAAAAAAATCATCAATGGACAATATAATTGCCGTTACAAAAATTTTAAAAATAAAAACGGACACAAATAAATGTTTACGTAAAACAAGTTTGAGCGTAAAATTAATCAGGATAGTCATGCGACACTAAACTAACGATAACTGTGAAACATTCTTCAACGGTACATGGTATAATGATCATAGAATCGTTAAAAGTGGTAAACATTTATTTGTAGCCATTAAGAAATGTGAGAGGGCTATTAACATCATTAGGAAATATCGCATTTGAACTCGATATGAGCACAATTGTTCCGATTGACTTGGCGAACGAACGCGGCTTGTTTGAGTCGCTTTGAAAGGGACGTTTATGAGGGCTCGTGCTTTACAGATACCGTGTCGTGTCCTGCACACGTTCCTTCATTACTTTCTATTAACAAACTACGCCTGGATGCTCTGCGAAGGCTTCTACCTGCACACGCTGCTAGTGAGCGCATTCACCAGCGAGCACAAATTAGTCAATTGGCTGATGGGACTCGGTTGGCCAGTGCCAGCTGTAATCGTCACCCTGTACACGGCATTACGCGCATCCAGCGACGATCCCGCGGACACCGAGCAGTAAGTACCAATTCATCAATTGATAATCCCTTGGAGGGATGCCGCGTTACCATGAATATAAAAAAATTCTTTTGCCTGAAATATAGACGTAAAAAATTAAAATTGGGTCAAAAATATCGGGTTTTAAAGGATGAAAAGAGATGAAAAGGGCTTTTATCGCACATACAAAATAGGCAAAATAGGAAAAAATAGGATTACACCCTTTGTACTCATTGCTCTTTTGAAGTTAAAATTAAATTCGTTAATATCATTGAGCCATTCGAGAGAAAAACTATTTGCATGATTATTATTTTATAATGTTATGCCGGATGTCAAATTTTTCCATTTGATGTTCCATTTGTTAATAGAAAGATTGTAACACATTTATTGCATATTGTTAGATAATTTCTCCATTCTCAGTGTTTCTCGATGGATTCGAACGCGAATCCATCGAGAAACACAGTCCAAGAGAGAAATAAATATAAAACACACACGATGGATTGAGTGACCATTGATTAACATATTTCTTATTAAATGTTATGCCTGCGGAAAGGTAGCGTTAAATCTTTTTTAATGCTGAAAAAGTATCAGTCAGAAATTTCCATAAGCGAACTTTAAACGACATACGCAAAAGTAACATTCGTTCTTTGTCTCAGAATTACGCTCTTGTTATTATTTTAATCGCGATTGTATAATAGCAAGATCTGTAAAAACAAAGAAACAATTTTTCAATTACGGTTAAGTACATGGCGCGTGTAAGAACTTGGTTTCTAAGCACTAATCGTGCCGAATTAGGGTAAGACGCCTCAGATTCCTTCAACGTGATGGCGCGTTTACGATAAAGTTTACGAGTGAGAGGGAGAGGAGAGGAAGATTCAACAAGCCTCCTAATTGAAGTGTTTGGATTGCCGTTGGGGGAGACTATTGACCCGCGGCATCAGCCGACCACGGAAAGGCTGCCGGTTGCCGGTCGACATTAATTTCTCGGCAAGAACAGCGTGCGGTCGGTGGACGGTATGTAATAACGACGGTAAAATTAGATATGTCCGCCGCCGCCGTAACTAAACTGCGCCGAGGTAGAAGATCGAAACCGCGATGCGACAATCATATTACCGCTCCATTATATGTATACGACAGCCGGACGAAAACTGTCGATATATATCGCACGCTTGCTTTGAATTTGATATGAACAAAATAGCGATCTTCTTGACTCGAAGCGATGCAATATCGAACGAAATTGATCGTTGGTACGGAGCGTATCGTTGGTTAAAATAATTGCGTTAAGATAACAAAGTCTGATGAATTATTATACTTTGTTTCTTTGTTAATTACACTTGATAATATAATTCATTGACCTCTCTCATCGATTTGTCTCCGTTAATACAAAGTTATCGCGAGAAAATCATCGAACAAAAGATAGGAAGTCGCTGTGCGGGAAAAGCTGTGTTAGAAAAGTTTCCTATTTACTTTCCCTCACTTTTATTAGACACCGTAACTCTCAATCGTGATGGTATCACATAGGAAAACAGTACACGCGAGATTCTGAAGACTCTTTTTTATCTAAAACCTTTCTAAACCTCACGTTCAACGTTTTTGCGCGAAAAAACGCTCTTTATAGCCAACGATAGAGAGGGATCGCCTTACATAACTTACCGTGCAGAAACCTTTCTTACCGTAAAAAAAGCAACTTTTTTCGTGTAGTGGTATATGAATGTCCCGTTCTTCTGAAACATAAGGTTTCTCTGTATACATATATTTGTATATAGAGGAGACCGATATAAGAATAATAGAGGAAATCTTATATGGTAGAAATATGAATACATAAGATAGAAATATATTTTCATACCTGTCGGGAGCAACGAAATAACTGCTCTCTTCTCTGTTTTTCAGAAAATTTGATTTGAGATGTATTTTTATGGAATCTTGTCTAATATTTATGTTTTACGCGAAATATTACATCTCATATCTTTTGCATCGCGATTTAAGATTAAGAATAATGTTTGGATTAGCTAATTTTACACATTTATTTTTAAATTGATACAATTAGAAATCTAAAGATCGATAAAACATATTTCTACTTTTTGCGAGGTATTTCACATTTTGCTACCTTTTTTTCCCGCTATACGCGAGAAAATCCTCGGGAATGAATCAGTGTTTTCGAGTACCATCGTTACTTTAGAAAGCAAGGTCTTGTCTGCAAAGAAGGGTTGCTGGTCTACTTTTCTTGCATGGAGGACTCATCAAGAGTAGTACGCATCTCGTACATTCGGTCTTTTATTGTAGTTCCATGAATTTTGCTTCGTTGGCAATTTTACGCGAAAATACAGTACACACACACACACACACACACACACACACACACACACACACACACACACACACACACACACGCATATATATATATATATAATTTTAAAGGCATGGTAGAAAACTAGAGGCACGTATTTGGTGAAATTAATTTATGAAAGCGATCTGATGAAAGCGCCGTGTCGCGCAATTTCGAGGTCCGTCATGGTCGATCGCGCTGTAGTTGAATGAAGCCACGTGGATTGCGACTGTACATTGTCGCTCCGCTTCAAAACTTCCAATGGGAGTTTGAAGATTGAATGCGACATGGCACGCTGAGAAATTTGAAGTGCATAACTATGTTTAAGTAATTGACGCAACTTTGTTTCGACCGCGTGACTTTTAAATTATATCATTTTAAATTATCAAAACTAACGATCTTTCTTGCACATAAATCTTAGATGCGCATTAATAATCTAATCGGATTAATCTTGTTACGCATTGATACGCATTTAGGTGTTGCTATTTTAACTTTTATTCGGAAGTTCGAGAATGAAATCCAATTAATTTCTACAATCGAGAAGGATCGATTCCGATTTTGCGCTTATTGCTCTGTGCGTATTAAACGGCTATTTATTTATTCACGATACTAATTGTATATATTACTGCTATTACCGGCCACTTGAAATTGATCGTTTGTGGAAAAGAGATACTAAAATTATTGCTCAAAGACCATATTCTGTACGCAGGTCGTGTGTCTAACAATAAGTAAATGAAATAATAATGTGAGGAGAGATACGGCTGGCACTCAATCTTTGTATCAGGCAGCACCGGAAACATGCCACGCGAATATATATACGAATAGCTTTACGAGCGACGTAAAGTGAAACATATCGAAACATTGATGAAATAAACGATTCGATAACGAGCCATATATCGACATTGCGTTATGAAGCATCAAGTTGACATAAACAATATCGTATTGAAAACAAATGTCGATTCGATCGTTATCGTTGTGGAAATTTTGCGGGACGCTCGCTTATCACGAGATAATACGAGAGGTGTCGAGTTTCTTTATTTAAAAGTACGCGTAATCCGTTATATATTAAGTAAAAAATAATACTAGATAGAGGTCGGATTGATCGGAGAATCATTTTCGAATTATCCTCTGAAGAAAATCTCAAATTTCAACAAAAAGGCAACTGCGTGTACTAGATTTGATTTATATCCGCCGCGTTTCGATATACATATGTATAAATGCGACTCGTACTGCTACACGTATATTGTTACTGAAGAAAAGATTTTATTTTTATTGCCGGGAGGAGGGAGAGAAAAGGAGAAAATCTTCTCGCGATCCAACGTCAGCATCCGCTAGTCTTCGCTTATCCGTCTATTTTCGTCGATATATTTTTGAACCATACTCTCTATATCGCATGGTAAATGTTTTATAACCGATCAGAGTGACGCAATATCTAACAGCAATCTCTCTGTGTGTATGTCTTCCTTTATCCTCCGCATTATTTATTACGAGAACCTCGCTGCGAGAGATATAACCCCTTGACATTTTTCATCGTCTTCTTATCAGGTTTGTTAGGATAGAAACTTATAGATATTAAGTGTCTACGCGGCGCGGATACGTTCAATTATACACAAGAATCGCTGTTAGTTGTTACGATCGACCTTCGGTGCACAGACGAAGCCGTCCCTCTCTTTCTCTCATATTTCCTGTTTTCTTATTAATAAAAGCGCTAAATATATTATGATCATATCAAAGGAACCATACATGATCAATATTTTGATCGATCGAAGATAACTCCCTCCCTTCGATGAATGCGGGAACTAACAATAAAGGAAAACGATTTTAATAAACCAACAAACATTTCATCAATCTTCTCGCGATAATATATTTAATAAACAAAAGTACAGAATTAATTATATGTATATTGTACCTTGTTAGAAATCAGATCATCATTTTTATATTTGTCTTAACGTAGCTCTCTTGCAATAGAAACGCATATGTCGTGAGAGAGATAAAATTGTACGTTATATAATTAACGCAATATAGAGTATGCAAGATGCTGCCACATCGCATCAACACGACTTATAAAAATAGCACATTTGATACAATCTTGATTACTGTCACAATCAGATGCTGGATCAGCGAGGGCAATTATATGAACGTGCTGGTTTATCCCGTATGCGTTTCCACTATGTTGAATCTGCTCTTCTTATTCAACATTGTGCGAGTTCTTCTCATGAAACTACGCGCCGGTCCTGCCATCGGAACACGCCCTTCAAGATCCATGCTGCAAGCTTTCAGGTAGTTGGATTCTTCATACTTATAACGTTTCTTTCACGTCAAGTTGTACTTATAACGCGATGACGCAAAAGAAGATATAAAAGAGAGAAGGTAATAAAGATTCTTTTCTTACGAGTTATAACAATAACTCTACAGCACATTTTTCTTTTTAATCATGATTAATTATTAATATTATTTCGATAAATACTTATCAACTCTTGTTTCCTAATATTACTAATCATTTATCATAATACAAAAATGTTAATTTATTACTTTAATTGCAGATAATTGTAATTGATTGCCGACTATTTGTCATTAAACATAAAAAAAATGCTGCTATCTTTAAGCGTAGATTTATAACAATAATTATTACTGATACTAATCTCCATTTATGGACGAAATCTAATATCTTGTTATTAGGGCGACATTACTTTTGGTGCCTCTCTTGGGTCTTCACTATTTAGTGATTCCATTTCGACCACCCAAGAAGCACCCTTGGGAGCATTTTTACGAGGTTCTTTCCGCAATTACAGCTTCTTTCCAGGTTAGTGAGTTTAAAATTTTTCACACATATTTTTCATACATTATTTTATAACTAAGACTAAAATAAGCAAGTTAATTATATGCAATTATATCGCAAAAAGTACGTGTCGTGCTTTGTTCAGGATATTATACGTGTATTGCTCATATGGCACATTTTGAAGAAATACCAAGTCAGATCTTGATTACATATCAAAATAAATCTTTAATTTATATACATATTTCGAAACACATAATTGTACGCATATTTGTCATCGCAAAATATTTAAATTTCTATCACGTTTCGTTAATTCTTCGCGTATGAAACATACCACGCCAATACAATTTTTCGTACGATAGTACAAATACACGTACGCAAGCTATGTATGCGATACATATGCATATATATTATATATTGCAGAATATTTGAAAGAATTGTTTAATGTCAACAACGAATCTTTTGACACATTTCTTCCTAACGAATAAATATTAATAATTTTGTAGATATGAACGAAAACGATAACAAGGAAGAAACGATAGTTCGTCGATGTATTTTATGATATATAATGAATTTCGTAGACGACTACATATATATGATAATGTCATGAAATATGATTATTTCTCAGTTTATTGTTCTTATACTCGTGACATGATGAATAATATGTATATAGTGGCCTCAGAACGAAGAGACAGCATTCGAAATTTTTATTCGAAGCAATACGAGTATTGAGCGAATATCAAATTTTATACCAGAGAATTGCGCTTTTATTTATGCACTACATTGCCAACGTGACTGCATCGTTGTATAATTACTTTATGTCGTATCGAGTCGCAATTTAATTGAGCGATTCTATCGAATGAACCAGTTATCTTGGGATTTGAAAACTCTCGGCATAACCGTTTATATCTGAAAAATACGATTGTTAAAACGCTTATATATTCGCGCGTCTTAACAATATCGCATACAGCGAGAAACGTTGCAACGAGCGATTTATCGATTATCCTCGCGGTCTCTTGTTGCATTCGAATATATTCGCTATTAACACGGAAACGATTTAAGCTAAAATAAAGATACGTAAACAAGCATGGAGATATCTATAAAACATAGATGTGAATAATTTATTTTTAAAATATTTGCTCGTCTTTCCATAAATCTTAATTTATAACACTTCAACTTGCGTTTATGATTTCATGACTGTTAAAAATATTCTCGTTCTTCTCAAGGGAAATAAGGAGGATATGTGGAAGAAAAAGGAATTGTGCGATGTCGATTAATATAAATTTCTCAACATTTCGCATATAATACCGTGTAATGTATAGCGAAATGAAAAAAATATGCTATAATTTCATAGTTCATTGGCGGTAAATATTTGAAAGTTAACCGAGGAGAAGAAACTTCCGTATCTCTCATGCGCAAGGAATTGTAATAAATTCCCGAGTTGGGAATTCTCTTCGGAAACGTTTCTCTTCGAGCTCGATATATACAACGAGGTAAAATGTAATTTCTCTTTCCCAGGGTCTCTGTGTGGCTGTGCTTTTCTGTTTTTGCAACGGCGAGGTAAGTTCCTACGACTATGGAAAACGGCCCGTTTTCTACCTTCGGTGTAATGATATTTTCCCTTGTGGTGCTGCCAGGTAATAGCACAATTCAAGAGGAAGTGGGATGGCAACACCCTTTTACGAAAACGAGCCAACTCCTGCACGGCCACAACCGTCTCGGTATGCAATATTGACGAAGCCTATAAACAGAGCGCCCGTTTTTGCGGTCAAATCGATTTTAAATCGCCTTCTAAGCTTTTCACTTAACTTTCCACGAGAAATAATACCCCGAGCGCGAAGAAACAAGTGGATTAGAAGAAAGTACGTAGTTCCGTGAAATTGAATTCTTTATCTCCGAAATCCCGCGGATTAACTTAACTAAATCTTTGGGTTCTTCCTATTTCTCCTTGTGCTCTCAACATACTTATCATTCCTATATTATTGTACATTCCTCGCTGGAACAAAATTAGTGGAATATGATACTTTTAATTTTCTTCAAACAATAAGAGCTGCAGCCATATTATTAACTAATATATTTTGCTCGAGCGTTTAATTATTGTTTGCGCTAATTATTTATTCCTATTTAAATATGCGATAGATAAAAAATAACGTAACGATTACGCGAAAACATTTTTTTTTTTTATTTAATTTCTCAAATTCCGAATTACCAAAATGGAAATGTCCTACCTAAGACTTGCATAATATTATCTCTATGGAAAATATAGAGAGAGAAAAAAATTCATCGTAATATATGTTAATATTGATTAAGAATTTATTTCGATCGAAAGTTATCTACTTTAAAAAATTTTAAATAATATAATAGGAACGGAAAAAAATGAAGAATTTTTAAAGAGAGGACATCGCTGTGGTATTTGAAGGAGATTCGGAATTTACAATTAAATCGAACGAATTTCCATCAATTCCTTTCAATCCTACTGCTTTTCACAGGACGGTCGCGAATGCAGGACCTTGTCGATCTGCGCTCTGTCGCACTGGTAATCTATAAAATCCTAGAAAGTAACTGTACTCGACGGCGTTCCCCATCGGGTTAGGATGGAAAGCACCCTCGCGATTTTAACGAGAATTTGCGCTCGCTGCATGAGAGTAACATTCCCACCCCTGGATTGAAATTCCCGTATGCACGACTCGTCAATGGCGCGATGCGGACTAACGTATACCCACACACGCACATACCTCTCCGACTAACCCAACCGCGTACTAACATCCCTGCGGGATGTGGATGTGCAACCGTTTTAACGATGCCGCAGCGATGCATCACTAATCATGTGCCGTCGACGGCGAGAGAGACGTCAGAGATAGACGTAACGCGGAAAAAAAAGAAGGAAAAAAAAGAGATTACACGTATATATGATCCGTCCGTATCGTGCCAGTGACAGCAGCGTGCTCCGAGTCGAGTCCATTGTGGAACGTTGACTGTTTCAGTTTATCCGCTCGACCGCAGGTCCGATGGCGGGAGAGGAGAAGGTGTGACTATCAACCGGCGTCGGGGATGGTGCCGGGGGATGCCGATTGCAGGCGACCGGTGGCAGGCGAGGCTCACCAGCTGCAGCAGCCGCAGCAGACCGTACAGATGATTACTGCAGGCGGTCGCCCCGGTAATCACGGCAACAACAATCACGCGCGGGTGCTTATCAAACGTGGCGACGGCGATGATGACGATTCTTCCCACGATGAGTGCGATCAAACGCAGTGTTGATGATCGAATCTAGGGGACGATGCGCATGTATGGGACCACACGTAGAGAAAATCTCTTCCCCGAACCGATCTTCTTCGTCGAGGAGACGATGAAGACTAGAATTGACGCGATCGGTCGCCTAGTCGATTTGTTTTGCCGAGTTGTTTCGCGAATAGTGATATGAGTCATAAAAAAAAGATATTAATATTAAATTTTATGCAAATTACATACACGACGTATTTTTATATTTATTTGCGCGCACGATATAATCATTTAAATTCTCTGCTTTTCTCGGGATTCTCTTGGGCTCTCTTCGGTAAGTTGGGAGGGGGGGGAGGGTAATTGTAGAAAGACAAATAGGGTAACAAAGTGGCAATTGAGTTCACATCGAGTATTTTCAGAACTTTTTCTCCAAGTATTTTTTTAAAACGAGATTTTATATAAATGTGAGACTTGCATCATTATTCCGTTCATCTCTATTCGCTCAAATATATCAGATGGAGCTAAGGGAAGATGTAGAAAGGCATGTTTTATCCTTGAAAGAGAAGTTTAAGTTTCGGAGTTTGCTAAGAAGGCCTAAAGACCGAAGATTTGTTTCTTAAAAAAAGATTAATTAACTCGCGTGAGGGAATGTGATAAGCACGAATTTCAGAGATATTTGATTTTTGTCTACTTTATGTCTATTAGTATATATATATATATATATATATATATATATATATTAAAACATGAACCGCTGCGGGATTGCGATACATGTAAATTCTGTCTGCGCAATAAATCTTGCGTAAAGTGACAATGAACAAAAGCGAGGTCCCTACTTGGATGAAAAGAAGAAATCATATCAGTGATGACTCATCGTCGTTTTTATACTCTCGAATGTAGCCAAGAATTTACTGTTACTTGTTCGTTCGCAATGTTTATAAAAGCAATTAGTTAGCATTAACATTTCTTGCCAATCGTTTCGTGCTAAAGTTCGAGTAACAATTTGTTTGCATGTATATTTTAATGCGGGACATTATATAGATATATCGATCAATTGTATACTCATTTTCGCGATCCAATCATAATTGAAGAATTGCAATCATTAAAAGCTTTAGGTAGAATAAATATCGATACGATACTAGTCTTTTAACTGTATCATAGAATAGAGAAAATTGTGCAAAGCTGTAAAAATCACACGTAAAACGAATCAAATTTTCCAAGAATGGATTTGCAAATTTATGGCAAAGAGAGAAAGTATTCCTTAAAGTATTCTTTAAGGCGCTTGTAAGAAGAATACTTACCTAAGGCGATTGTCTTAAAAATTTAAAGAATCTAACTCAATTTCGAAAGAGAAATTTAGGTACCTGCAGATCAATGTTTGGGATTCGGATATTCGGACTCTTTTGAATCATTGGCAGAAGTGATATTTTTTTGTGTGACATTGGCCAAAGAATCTCCCTTGTTTCCCTCGTACATGAGCGCGTAACAATCATTTTCTCGTGTACGAAATTTTATGTAACGTGTCAATTGTATAAACAGCTCTATATGCATTAAAATGTGAGTATTATGTATATATAGTGTTATCTTGATGGTCGCGCAAAAAATTCATACTTCCGCAAGCGGATCGAATCTCGAGAAATGTATTTAGAGGATTCAATATATTTTGCGAAAAAGGGCAGACATAAATAAATAAAGCTAACTCGATTTTAGAGTTGTAACATTATTCATTACATCCTTCCATGAAAACAGTTTAAACACTTATAGCGTAATAATAAAAGTATTTTAAAAAATATCGAGAGTATTAAAAAGCTCTAATGGGGAAATATTTGTGTTCTTTCTATAAGTAAGAGATTTCTTACTCAACCGAGAAGCATCTGAGAGATATCTCGAATAAATTGCAAAGCTACTCGCGCGCTTCGTAGGCTTGCTTTATCAAATTGTAGCAGTTTCATCAACGAAAAATCGTTTGTAGATGTAAGCTACGAAATTCGTTTGAAAGGAGGGCGTGCATTTCCTCATAATTTCCTCGCTTTTGACATCGCTGCTACAAGAAGGGTTGAATTAGACGCATGTTTCCGACCTGTAGGGCCTCTGAACCAGTTCTCTCGCTGCAGCTATATTGAATTATAACACTAGAGGTAAGAAATTAGGCGTAATTCCTCCTTGTAATGTAGGTTGAAATTTTTTTTTTTTTTTGTAGCAGGATGTTTATTGTCTTTTTAAATCTAACAAATGCTTTGGTGAATTTGTAATGATGTATTAATGGGATAAATATTTTTCATCCCATTTTTTTTAACTAACATTTTTTTTTTTAAGTCTTTTCAGATGAAAAAATTTTAAAATACGGCTATTAAAAAATTTCAGGATAAATCTTAATTCGACATTGATATAGCGACTTATTATTATCATCATTATTATTATTAATATTATTGTTATTATTATACATCGAAAGCATAATTTATAAAGATCTTTCTGAATAATCATATATTTTCTTTTTTGACAATCTTGAAGAGAAAAATAGATTTTAATCTCTATCACTTACAAAGAACAATGTGATAAGAGCTATCTGTGTGTGACATGTGTATGACTTTCTACATACATATGTAACATACTCTTACAGGAAGGGGTAAAATAAGAAAGTCATTCTGCAAAAACACATGAAGAATAATTATTGTAATCAGAGGTTATGAACAAATCTAGAAGAATGATAATTTATGATAAATTATACATGTAATTTGTTCTCGCATGTCCGTATTACACAATACACACATACGATTCGTGATCAGTTTGCCGCAGAGCGAGGAAAAATTTTGGCAATGATGTTCGGCAAGTTTACATGTGCTTTTAGAACATCGATCTCATTTCCGTCTCGTTAATTCTTTCGTCGCAATTAAAGGTCCATTCAGATAGAACGATTTTCAGTGCATGATTGTATAAGACAAGTTCAAATACGATTGATCGAGTGTAAAACACTTACAAGACGAGACATTTTTATGTTTCTTATGACGTTTTCAATAATCGATCTATATGTGAAATTAAATTTCAACATTCATCACATTTAATGTATCTTAACTTGTAAATCTTAGCAATAAATAAAAATAAAAAAAAAGCGTGATTTTTTAAACGTTCGAGAACAAAAGACTGGGACATTGTATATTTAAAATTCGCGATATAAGAATATAAATTTTAATATTTTTACAATATGTGAAAACCGTTCTCTTTTAAATAACTATCGGCATTACAACTTCAACTCATCTCCTTTGCAACATCGAACAGATCGATCATATATCGCGTAATACGCACGGCAAAATAGTTATAATATAGTTATCTCTTTCGTGGAAGTCTAACGTACCTTAGAAATTACTTTGGAATGGATATAATAAATAATAAGAAAAAAAGGGAGATCTCTCTCGTTGATATATGTTATTGGAGAAATCGACGACGATGAAAAAAAAACTTCGTCTGCCACCTGACGCTCGTTTCTAACTTTTCGTCGTTATATGCACACCCATAAAAATCTGTAATATTTCCAATCTCTCACAATCAAAACGTAACACACAACGATTCTATTTTACTGTTCTTTTCCTCTTTCTCTCTCGTTTATTTCATTCTAACTAAATAGTGAAGATTTGCAAGGCGATTAAATTAATATAATACAAAGCGACAATTCTCTCGCTCAAATCTCGACTAATCGTTGATATTTGTAATATTTGAGGTACACTCCCTTTCTTCTTTTTAACATATTTGAGTCTTGAATCTCTTTCATATGATGTACATGCATACGCTCATCCATGCATACGTACAAACACACTCGCATTACATAACTATACAGATTGATCGTTTAAAGCTATTATTTACATAAACACCCTTATTTCTTTCTATATCACTTTTCCATAAAAATATAGCGAAGGTGCACGATTTTCGCTTCTTTTCATATTTATGCTAAAAAAAGAATTCTGATAGGAAACATTTAAATCTCTCTCGAAATGTGGATGGTACTTGTTGCTTCCATTATAGTATATTCGACTTTATTTATGGACATAGTTTGATGGTTTATGTGTTTCGGTATAGTTTCATGATCTTTCGTGCTAACACGAATTCACGCAGAAAAAACACAGAAAACTGATTCGAAATATTTTAATGAAAGAAATTAGTCGAGTGCATACAAATGACGGCGTCAAAAACTAACGCGTTTTTATCTAATGTCTTTCGATGTGTAACTTGTGTAACAATGATGTGTAACAATGACATTTCTTCATAATAATATAATTGTCATGATTTTTTATTCTTGCTACACGGTTCTAGGCGATTAAAATAGTCATCCGCATGAAAGAAACTATCACATGATTTAAGAAAGGAAAGGATTTGAATTTGTATGGACACGTGGTTTGCTCGACTTTAATCTTGCCTCTCAAAAACGTGACACGATTTGTTAAACTCGTTAATTCGCATCCTACTGTCTAACGAATGGCATTTCGCGCGTGGACCATAGTCGCAATGCATTATTGTCAAAAAAGTGCTTTATTGACGTAAATAATATCGGGAACATAAAAAAAGGTATTGTAAATTGTAGCTTTCAGTAATCTATACGTAACGCGATATTTATATATATTTATTTATAATTCAAAATCGTATTCTGCGAAACGATTAGCCATATATATTTTTTTTTTTTTTTTTTTCGGAAGCTTGTAACGTTTCGCAAATCGTCTTACACGGTGCACCTCTAGCAGATCGATAAAAACGAAACATATTTTTGTGAAAATCGTAATCTCTTTTACGCTTACTCTATTAAAAATCCTCCGAAGCTACAAACTACTTTTCGCTTACTCTACTATACAATATTGTTTCGTTTTTCAAGGTACATATGACGTATTTTTCTCAAGTGTCTCGATCAGTCCCAAGGTTGTATTAATTATATCTTACACTTTATTACAGAATTATAATTATTATATTCTAGATATATATCTCTCTCCTCGTTTTGGCACTCGTGTCCTATTCTATTTCTGGGCGTCATTACTGTCCCCTTCTACATCATCCCCCGTGCTATTGTCGTTCTCTGACATATCCTGAATGTAGGACATACCTTGTATCTCACCCTGCATGGCGTCGGTTTCGTTTCGCGTCGCAAAATCTTCCTCGTCCTCTTCCTCGATCTCGTAAGCATTATCTGGGTAAATATACTGCGCCACCTCAGCGTTAGAGTCCTCGTTATCGATATCTAACACGTTATGCTCTATCAAAATCGGATTACCTTCCGCATCATTAGTCATCATTAACACTGTCCCGTCTAGACTATGTATCTCGTGCACTTGATCTCCACCACCACCGTCCCTATCATCCATCACATTTTCGTCCGCAGAATCCTCCTCATAATCGTCGCCCTCCAAATCGTTGATATTCCTCTTAGTATACTCCTTATCAAACTCCTCGTTCTTCATTACCATCACATCTCTATCTCCGACATCGGAATTACAATCGCGTTCCTCATCCTCGTCCCATGTCACGGATAAATCGTTGTTATTAGCCGCGAAGAAATTGGAGGCGTTCGACAGTGCCACCGTGTTCTCCGTATCAGTTTTGATCTCCGTTATCTCACATTCTTCCATTAATTTGTCCATATTCAGCGATACCATCGGACTAAGCTTATGCCTTGTACGATCCATCGTATTGCTGTGCTCCTCGGATTCGTTTTCAGGTAGCAAAGGCATTATCGGACTTAACACAGGCGGTCCGTCGTCGTCGTCATCCTCATCATTTTCCTCCTCCTCCTCTTCTTCTTCCCCCTCACCTTCAGCGTTGTCTTCGCCCTCAGCCTCTCCACTCTCAGCCTCGGCTTCGCTGGTACCCTCACCTTCACTTTCATCTTCATCTTCATCTTCATCTTCATCTTCATCTTCATCCTCACCTTCACCTTTACCTTCATCTTCACCTTCACCTTCGCCTTCGCCTTCGCCTTCGCCTTCGCCTTCATCTTCACCATCACCTCTCTCTTTTTGTTCGTCGTTTTCATTATTTTCGTCGTTGTCATCTTCTTCATTATCATTTTCGTTATCATTAGAGAAGTCTACATCACTCACCGTAGCTGCAGTGGATTCCTGGAGACGCAATGTCTTAAATTTGTCTACGTTCGCAGATGCACCGGGAATCAATAGATTATTCAAGGTACTCTGTTTAATTCGGTCTCCACCAGTCGCTGCGATAACGGAAGCGGTGCTTTGATCCTCGATGTACTTTTCCATCGCCGGCGAGTTCTCTTCGCCGTGTATCCTGAACCTATTGATATCGCTCAATCGCGGCGCTTTCTTCTGCATCGCGCGCATTTCTGCTTCGTCCACATCCGATTCATCGCTTTCGGAATTACACGATTCACTGTCACCGCTCGCCCTGCTCGAGGTTCTCGTATCCGGCTCAGTCCTTGTATCAGACTCATTTTCGTTTTCGTTTTCGTTCTCCTCTTCCTCTGCCTCTTCCTCTTCCTCTTCCTCTTCCTCCTCCTCCTCCTCCTCCTCTTCCTCTTCGCCTTCGTTCTCACTCGAACTGCTATTGCTACCGCTATCCGAGTCATCGCTATCCGAATTGTCTTCTTCGCTATTGTTTTCTTCATTTTGGATGCCTCTACTACCCTCGCCTTCCGATTCGAAATCCGCTTCTTCAACTTCCTCTTCGATGACTGACGTTTCGTCGGCGATTAAACTGCCCTTTTCATCATTGTCGTTTTTCGCGTTATCTTCGATATCCGCCGTTACTGCGTGATTCTCAAATTCCGACTTGCCGTTGCAGCTCGTCGCGTGCTCGCCGAGTTTCTCTTCACTCGCGAAACCCTGCTGACATTTCTCGCACCGAAAGTATCCGATATGGATGCTCATATGTAGCAGCAGTTTACTTCTCGCATTGTGATATCTGCCGCATGTCTTGCACGTGAAATTGTTGCCCTCCGGCGACAAAACAGGGGCGTGCTCCGCCTTCAGGTGATCGGCTAGGTCTTGATAGGATTTGCATAGTTTCAAGCATACACCACAGGTAACGGCGGCTTCGGCACGATGGAAGCGAATCAAGTGTTGCCACAAGTGCTTCTTAGCGGGCCACTGTTTGCCGCAGACCTCGCACGTGCACTCAGTATTGGTCGATTCGTCGTACACTTTGCGCGAGTCTTTGCGCGAGCATTTGCCATTACCTGCCGATTTTACCTGCGACAACGGCATGAGATTCGGCACCGGTTTCTGGGATGACAATTGTAAATTGATGTCCTCGAACAGATTAAAATCGGGAATGTTCAAATTGGATTCGTTCGTTAGCGATACCGGTTCTTCTCGCTGAATCTGATTATTGTTCTTCAAGTGCGACTCCAGAATCGATGTCGAGATATTATTCGGGACGTCGAATCTGCATACCGAGTTTCGTCGCGTGCACGCATTGATGTGATTCCAGAATAAGGTCTTAGTGGAGAACTGCTTCTTGCAATTCTTGCATTCGTAATTGTTTCTGTTTCTCATTCTACGCTTACCGTCGCCGTTGTTCTTCTTAAACTTTTTAAACATACGGACGGGATCGGTGTTGTGAACGTTCTGATAATGCTTGGCGAGTGTATCCGAATTGAGAAAGATCTCGGGACACATTTCACAATCGTACGTATCGTTCGGCGATCGTCTGCGTTTGCGGGAATCGCTCGAACTTTCATCGCACATCTCCTCGTCAAATTCAAGATCATCCGGTTCTTCTTTCACGATAATATCAGGCGTCTCGTAATCTTCCCTCTTCGCACCGATGTCCATTCTATATTCGAAAACGGCTAATTGATCCTTTGGAACGTTATGTACATGTTCGTAGTGATCGCGTATAGCGTTCTCATCCGTGAAAACTGCTAAACATTGTTTGCACGTGAGAAAAACTTTCCCATGACATTTTTTCGTGTGATCAAAAGCCTTCCACTTGGATGCATACTGCTTGCCACATACTTGACATGTATTCGGATTGGAAAGAACGCTACTGTGTTCCGCCTCGACGTGTTTCTTCAAATCTTTCGGATCCTTCATAGGAATGAGACAAACGCCGCAGGACACACCGATCTCGTTCCGGTGTAACGATAGCACGTGCATCTTTAACTTTAGTTTATTCTCCACGGTGTCACCGCAGAAATCGCAGACATTCGGATTGCTGTGATATTTGTGATCCTTTCGATGAGACTCGAGATCCTCCTTGGTGCGGAAAAGCTTCTTACAGCTCGGATGATCGCATGTCAGATCCGGGTGATCCATATGATTGACGCGATTGTGCGTCATGATGCCCAGTTTGGACGTAATGGTCTCGTTACACAAATGGCAGGTATATGTGCTGTGGTGATTCTCGATGTGCTTTTGTAGACTCGCACGATCCTTGAATATCCTCTCGCAGGCTCGGCAGCGGGTCAATAGTGCTCCAGGATCCTTACGGTAGTTTTGACAGCCCTTCATATGACGTCGGAGTAGATAGCGCTTGTGGAATCCCTTGTTACACTTCTCGCAGTAATGCAGGACACCATCTTCCATATTCAAGGACTTGGAAACAACGCAGTTCTGACTATCCTTACCACCCATCGTGGGCACGTACCTGTGAATCTTCGCGATGTGCGCCGCGAGATGATCCCTCGACGCGCTCGTTTTCGCGCAGTATGGACAAGTCACATCCGCGTGACCCTTGTGTACTCTGTTCACGTGTTTCCATAAGTGCGATGTCCTACCATAGTACTTAACGCATAGGTCGCACGGAAAGAGATTGTGCACTACCCGACGATGATTGCGTAAAATGTCCAGAGTCGTGAACTTGTGCTCGGGGCATTGTTCGCATTTTAATTTGAAATCTACGGCCCTGTTGTTGCCGTGCTCGAATTTCACCGATTCGTTGGTTGTGTCATTGAGGTTGCTATTATCACATGCGACATCCGCAGCCACCGCCGCCGCCGCCGTCGCCGCTGCCATTTCCAAACCGTGGATCTTTCTATGCCGGGACATCTTGGATTTATTGGAATATGGCCTACCGCAAATATCACAGCTGAAATCACCATTGGTCAGTGGCCAATGTTTCGCCTTTACGTGGGCACTTAACTGCACCACGTCGGAAAATACTTTCAGACAAACGCCGCAGATCAGGGGTACCGTATCCGCGTGAACACCCATCACGTGTTTCCAGTAATCGACACGGGTAGGCCATAATTTACCGCATATCTCGCACGTATTCGGCGATGGGCCTTGGATCAAATGATGCTGGAGATGGTCATTGCGCAGTGATTTCGTCGCAAATATTTTTCCACAGTTTTCCCATTCGCACTAAAACGATAAATAATTAGATCTGAATAAGGATAATAAAGGTAAAAAAAACACGCGATAAAAATCCGTTTATCTTTCGAACTCACCTTGATGGAAGATTCGTTACTATGCATATTGTTGATATGCAACCAGCGTTCCCATTTACTCGAATGAGAACTACCGCAAATTTCACAAACAAAAAACAAATGATACTGTGCCCTATTACCGTTGCCGTTGATATTCGGAGCGTTTCCACTTCCGGCGGCGTCTCCTAACGGAATTATTTGTTCGGACTGCAACAAGGAAAATTGTTTAATCTCTATGTTATATAACGTTATAATATCTCGCCAAATTTGCTCCGTTATAAGTTCTTTTATTAAAACATTAATTGTACGATTAATTTTACCTTATGCGCATTTCTCTGATGTCGTATAAGATGATCCTCGTTTGGAAAAGATTTGTAACAAATGTAACAATCGACTTTCTCGCCGTCTTCTCCATCAAAATCCATTACTTGTTCATTTCCTTCGGTACCGTTTAAGTTCTCGTTGTAATAATTACTGTTTAACTGTACAAAAATTGCAGGATCAAACCCAGAATCGATATTGTGTATCGAGACATGAGCTATTAGCTTCTTTCTTGAATCGTGTTGCCTGCCACATATTGTGCAACTGTACCTGCATCAGCATTTTACATTTATTATATTTTATAATACGTATATGTGTATTTTACAAAAGTCCTGGAGCTAATATATTATGAGACAGAAAAACATGAAAAATTATAATCTAAGCAAATTTATAAAAATTGTATAAAAACAAAGTAGACAATATAAGAGCTTATACCTTCTTTGTTCCGATATTAAAAGCTTGGATTTTCCGTGATACATGTAGAGATGACTCTGGAGTTGTGTATTATCGGAACAAATCTTTAAGCATACTCCACAGGCATATGCAGCAAGTTCCTTATGCGTTGCACGCATGTGTAACCATAACTACGCTCTATCATTAAAGTCCCTCGTACAAATCTCACATATAAATACTGTTTCGATTTCTATATTCTCGTGGTTGTTTTTCAAATCTTTCTCATCATTGTCCAAATTTGTCTGTTTAAAACGTAATGCAAATACGTATAACATATCATATTGTAACATATCTTTGATACAATAATAAACGGAATAAAAATTTAATTTTACCTCGGGTGACGACGAAAATTCTGGTGGTTCCTTTATATCGTTCTGCTCGTAAACGCTAACATCCATTCGATTCCAATTCTGAGGCATCACAGATGTCTTTAGACACTTGTCGCTGTCAATGATAGGAGTAGGATCAACGCCGTGTATTGTCGTAATGTGCCTTATCAATGAAGATTTCAAAACAAAATCCTTCTTGCATAGTACGCAGATAAACGGCTTCTCGGCATCATGCCTGACTTCGTGCAACTTTAGATTGTCCACCGATGTAAAACTTTGCGGACAATATTCGCAATACCACCTTTTTATCTCAGGATTCGTCTCACCTTCTAAATATAACGATCCAAAATTAGGTAGTTTTGTAATCCTATATGTGAAATTTTCATTCGTTCTATATATGTAATTTTAATCATTGAAAATTTTACCTATCTTGACCATTTTTCTCGCCTTGCAACTCAACGTTGAACCATCATCATCGTAAATCCTTTTTAAACTGTCTCCTTTAGTCAACGCTTGTTTCAAAATAGTCAATTGCGGATTCTTGGCCAGTTTAGCCTCGGCACTCCTAAAGTCTTTGTTCTCGTCGTCAGAGTCTATAATACTCGACATGTCGGACATATCGACTAAACTCTTATTGTTCTGCGCGTCGGTTTGCCCCAATAGATCAGTGCGTTGTTCCTCAATGCATATCTGACGATGCGCATTGAAATCTGCCAAATCTTTATAAATCATCGGACACGTTTGGCATTGATAACGAGTCTCCGCGCGGGAAAGGGAAACTGATAATTCCGGGGGTGGCGGTAGACCGGCGTGTCGCGATTTTATATGCTCGTCGAGGTTGTACCGCGTCGAATATATGCGCGAGCAGTACGCACATGTTACAGCAGGATGTCCCCTAAAGCAAAACGAGCCAAGTATTAATAATTTAGGAATGTTAAAAACGTTTATCTAAATTAAGCTACTAAAATGATGAAATATAAATAAACTATTAGAAATTATGCAATGGTACTGGATCATCTGGCGCTTGAGAAATTCTTAGCTTTAAAAGAAAAAAAAAAAAAAAGAAAAAAAATTAACTTAAGAAAACAACTCATCTTATTTTCTTTAAGTAGAACATTTTTTAACCAAGAACGTTAACAGTACCTTACCAGCAGACTCATTATATTGTATTACAACGACTAATTTATATGTAAAATATAGCTCTATATAAGTTTGTTGAAGTTCGCGCTCACCGATGTGTCGTAGAAACGTGTCCCCAGCGATGCTTCGCGGTAGAATACGACTTATGACAGAGATCGCATTGATACGGTCGCTGATACGAGGTATGGTCGTCAGTAATAACCCTTTCACCGATCACATCACCCTCACCGACGTGAATTCTCGCGTGCAACGATAGATGACCCTTGGAGCTAAATGCCTTGTTGCATAGAGAACATACATAGACCTCGTGCTGCTGCGAAGTAGGGGGAAAGACCGTCGTGGCTTCTTGTTGACCGGTCGCGGCACTCGTATTGTTTGCGCCGCAATCCTCCTCGTTTTCTTCGGTTACCATCGGCGTCATTTCTAAAAAGTCGCTAGGATTCGTCTCCATGTCCATCTCGTATTCGTATTCCGACCGTCGATCCTCCGTCGAATCATCGAGCACTTTGTATCGAAATAACATATGCGTAAGCGACAACTTAAAGATAAAAGGACAACTACAAAATAAAAAGGAAAAAGAAAGTTTTTTTCAAGATGAGTGTGGAAACATACCTTCGTCCGTACCTTCACTCGCATCGAGAATCTCTTCGATCTCGGGATCGGCCTCTCCGTCTGAATTCAATCTCGGTGGTGTACCTAATGCGGCGTTCGGATTGACCACGGGCGCTTCCGGGATAAGTATTGGCATATTTTCCTTTCCCTTGAGAAGCTCCGTGTGCATCTCGTTGCATTGCGCGCTATCATTTGCACCGTCATCGTTCACCTATGACACATATTAACACGCAATGTATTTTTTTTGCGTATATATATAAAACAGTGAATCTCTGATTTACAATATTTAATGACACATTCCCAACTCTCTCGTTTGAATCGGATATGGCGATATGTGCGATATGAAAATTATACTTTTTGCTCGAATTCTCATATAGAAAATCATTAAAAATAACAATCTAGAATAACAATCATAGAAATATGATTACTTGATTACATAAATATCATTTATACTCTAATTTTTAAACTAGAAAAAGTTTTTAAAATGTAGATTCAATTTATACTGACGTGAGAAGAAAAAATAGCGATTGGTATTATTTAATACCATTGCGCGAGTACGTTTCAATTCACTCGATATTTTTCTGTCAAGTGTATAAATCAAAGATTAAGCTTGTTTCAACATCGGACACTTACGCCTTCCTTGGGCCTATTTCTTTCCAACCAAGCAGATGCGTTCACGCATGCGGTTCTGAAGTCGTAAAAATTTTCCAAATTATACATGCATCGATAACACAGGACTTTCGGCAAACGATCATCTTCCTCTATCTGAAACACATGAAATTTTGACACTTTCATAAAGAATGTATCGACGATTTTACATTAGTATAGCGCGATTAATAACATAATTTCTACCTTAATTCCTATCTCTGTCTCTCATCAATGTATATTGGCAAATACTTAATTAGAAATAATCGCTAAATTCATCGATAGTTCGACAACATAGCAGCAATAATAACAATGTGAAAATTAAATTAGATATTTAACTAACTTTAATTAACATATTGATTTAACTAACGCTTCGCGATCGTTTGTCATTCATAATTAATTCTAGAATAATGCCTTCAATGATATATATATATATATATATATTCAGATGGTAGAAAAAAATGGTATATAATTATATTTATTACTTTTATATATTACTTTTTATATTATTATTTTGTTGTAACAACATATATATCCTGGCTCTCTATTATGGATTAAAATAAAATAAAATTTTAATTTATATCATGAATCGTTATCATAATAAATCTGTCGTAAACAAATGTTAATATTATATTTACTGCCATTTCAATTAGCTTTTGCGTTGTTAAAAACTAGTAAATCCCTCGTAAAATGTTCGCGCCTCTATCCTCTCGTTATTAAAATGCACGTCGCACGTTATGTTCGTCACAGACGAGAATTTCGTAATAATCAATCTCAATGAATACAATCTGCAATTCTAAGATGCAATTAGCAGACTCTTCAGAAATTTACCAAAAACTTGTCAATCGGAAAAACAAAACGCTTTTTATTAATCCTCAACTGGTTTAGCAAAGATTAAAATTTTATTTCCTTAAATTTAATACATTATATAGATTATTATGTAAAACATTTTTATTAAAGAGAAGTTTTTTAATAAATTCAACTTACAACTTTCGCGATTATTACGAAATATCAATCTCTAAGAGATTCAATGCTAATATTTGCAATTTTTTAAAAATTATATTGCATGCATATTTATATTTAAACTTTGCACAGAGAATATAAATAATTAATAATTCATATATTAATGTCATATATTTCATAGAATAATAGTAACGTATCTTGGAGAAGATTGCGTGTTTCGTCACGTGTATTATATATTTCACAAAATAATAATAATACATCTTAAAGATCGCACGTTTCGTAATAAAGTATTTTTTATCTTTTTAGTTTTTCATCTTTCGATATCTTTCGTGGGCTTAAATAAACCTCCCTTATGAAATTAATAAAACGATAAATCAGTACGGTGTAGGGATGGATATTTTATTAAACATGCTTTAGAGAGAAGATAGCATCCCTTTCGGGCAACAGGGATGGTACACGTGATCATGGAAATATCAAAGGGCACGAGAATATCCGCCGGAACGTGCGTCGCACGTTATACGCGAGTCAATTTACGCGAGATGATTTGACCCGGTGACAGCGATAACGTTGCGACTATGGCCGGAGTCTCGTGGAGGAAGAGTCAAGTAAACGACGTTTGCCGTGGCGGCAAACAAAATGTCGCCGTTGCGTCGCGCGATGAGGCGTCCCTCCTTGCGTCGGGTCGACCTCACCGTCCTCGATAAGCAATGGCCACTGGGTGGAATTCGTCACCGAGGACACTGCTCGGCGAGCGAGGGAATGCGATGGCCGACGGCGATGACGGCGGCGGTGGGAAGGAAACCTTCACCCAGTAACGCCCCGTCGATGCCGAACGAGTCATCCGTGAGTGAATCTCTCTCTTTTTCTCCATCCGTCTGTTTCTCTCTCACTCTCTCTCTCTCTTTCGTCTCGGAAGAATGAGATCGAGGACGAGTCGTGCAGGGCCACGAAGCGCTGAGGGAGGTGACTCAGAAACATAAATGAAATCGAGAGAGCGAGAGCGAGAGAGAGAGAGAGAGAGAGAGAGAGAGAGAGAGAATGAGGGACGCTACGAGAGACAAAGAGATCAAGAGAGGTAGAAGAGAGAAAAAAGTAGAGCAAAAGCGAGTTCTACGAGGAACGGGATAACATCGCGAACAAAGATACTCACCTTGAACGGCAGGCATGTCTGAATTTTGTCAACGAGCTGCCGATTTCTGCCTTCCTGGCCGAATATGTGCATGCTAACGTTGTCGTAAGAGGCGCACAGGCGACAGAGATCATGATAAGATTTCCTTCGCTCCATCGGCATCGCCATCGTGTCCTTCGTTGTAGCCGCCAACGTTGACGTCGACGTCAACGTCGTCGTCGTCGTTGTCGATATCGTCGCCATCGTAATATCGCCACTCTCTCGACAAAATTCGCGTCCCTCGCTGTCTCTTTCTTTCTCTCTCACGCTCCCTGTCTCCGTCGTAACAGCGTCGCCGTCGGCGTCGATGGCGAGACTACGGGGAGTGACGCGCGACAACGTTGCAATGTTTCACTACTATCCTCCCAGCCGGACGGATGGATGGAAACTATGATGGACGACAACGACAACGTAATCTCGCGGTCGTACCGCTGCCCGGGACGAACTGGCAGACTCCGTGCTCTCACTCTCTCTCTCCCACCGATAAGGCCCACACCTCGTTGCCCCTTCGTCTTCGTCTTCGTCTAGCTACCTACCTACGTACCTACGTTCGCTCGACTACCTGCCTGCCTGCCTCACCAACCACCGTTGGCCTAGGCTACGCATCGAGCTTCCTCTTCCGCTCCTCGGACCGCATCCTTCGTGACGCCACCGCTGTCGCCGCCCGTGATGCACGACTCGCTGCGATATCGCTCTACCCGGGACGGACAGCGCGCTGCACCACACTGTACCGTACCACAGCGCACCGCACCGCACCGCACCGCACTGCAACGCGTCGCGTCGCACTTTGCCGCGTCGCACTCTGCCGCACCACACTGTACCGCACCACACCGGTCGGTTCGCTGTCAGGTCGTCGTAACTAACAGCGCACGTTGCCGTAGATACCGCCAGATACGAGAGGGCTTCTCTCCGCTCGCTTCACACTCGTCGTTGCAGCCGCACCACATCTGATGCCCGCTGCTGCTTCCTGGCGATCTCCGTGACAGTGAAAGCTCCGGGCGCCGCCATCTTGTATACAGACACTTGTTTCGTAGCCGCCGGTGGAGCCGTCGACAACGCGATGTAATGTTGCCGCGCATACAACGACAACGAAGACGGCGCATTGGTTAGCGCGTTTCTGGTAATCACGTTACCGCCCGTAACGAAGAAAAGAAAAAACCTGAGCGAAATCGTGTGCACGTGATACGCGCGTATCTCATAGGCGGACGCACATCCACGTGGTCCGATAGAGCGTCATTGATTGGCCATTGCCGCCCGCGCGGATCGATCATTGGTCACCGTATGTGGTGTGTGTGGGGTGCATCGAGTCAATAAAGTTGTACAACTTTAAATGATAGAGAGAAAGAGTAACCATTATTCAAAAATTGCAAAAAAAAAAAAAGAAAACTTGTTTTTCGTAAAATATACGTCTTGCAAAAAAAAACTACTTACAATATAACGATAAAGTTATAGGTGCAAGAAGATAAACCTGGCATGCCGTATACTTTTCTTTCGCCGCTTACTTTTCGTAGTCATTCATATGGCTACGAAAAGGCGGAACGGAATTGAAACGAAATTAATGGGTGGGTTCGGCAGAGAAAGCGCCCAATGGGCACGTTTAGCAGAACAAATTACTTAGTAGCAATCAAATGTGATTGACTCTTATTTTTAGAGCCAACAAATCAATATCCTAGTTTAGGCTGCGTTCGGAAACATCATCCGTGTGCACACGAGCGTCGTTCTATCTTTGTTATTTACTAAAAGTTGAACAAAGATAGAACAACACTCGTGTGCACACGGGTGATGTTTCCGAACGCAGCCATAGGGCCCGAGTACAGACTTTTGTATAAGCGTATAACCATAAGCATAATGCCTGTATCAAATTACGCATTGAAAATTGAAGATTGAAGATTAAAGATTGAAATTTGACTAATCAGAACAAAAGAGACTAAAATTTCTTTGTCCTGATTGGTCAAATTTCAATCTTCGATCTTCAATCTCAATCTTCAATGCGTAGTCTGATACGGGCTTAAGG
>NW_021852672.1:0-12763 GCF_003651465.1 Formica exsecta | reverse complement strand
TGTCTATGGTCAGTACTGAAAATTTATAGTGTACGTGACATAAACTATAGATTTTCAGTACTGGCAGTGAATATCGGGACACAGCCTATGCTGTGTTCCGATTTCCCACCCGGGTGCACCTGAAATTATAATATATGTCACGTATACTATAATATCGGGTGCACTCGGGTGGGGAATCGGAACACAGCCCTATATGTTTGTCGATATCACATTTTTTTACCACATTTTTTTGTATCGGATAACCAATAGAAGAATTTATTTTCTGGGGATTTTAAGTAACGATTTGTCCCTTCTGCCAACTCTAAAGCCCGTATAGCCCGTATCAAACTACGCATTGAAAATTGAAGATTGAAGATTAAGGCCCAGTTCCACAACTTACTTTAACCGAAGTTTAACTCGTTAATGGAAAATTCACATTACGTCTGATGTCCGATGTATCCAATCGGACGTCATACATTGTACATCAAATGCAATGTGAATCCTCCATTAACGAGTTAAACTCCGGTTAAAGTAAGTTGTGGAATCGGGCCTAAATGATAGAGAGAAAGAGTAACCATTATTCAAAAATTGCAAAAAAAAAAAAAGAAAACTTGTTTTTCGTAAAATATACGTCTTGCAAAAAAAAACTACTTACAATATAACGATAAAGTTATAGGTGCAAGAAGATAAACCTGGCATGCCGTATACTTTTCTTTCGCCGCTTACTTTTCGTAGTCATTCATATGGCTACGAAAAGGCGGAACGGAATTGAAACGAAATTAATGGGTGGGTTCGGCAGAGAAAGCGCCCAATGGGCACGTTTAGCAGAACAAATTACTTAGTAGCAATCAAATGTGATTGACTCTTATTTTTAGAGCCAACAAATCAATATCCTAGTTTAGGCTGCGTTCGGAAACATCATCCGTGTGCACACGAGCGTCGTTCTATCTTTGTTATTTACTAAAAGTTGAACAAAGATAGAACGACACTCGTGTGCACACGGGTGATGTTTCCGAACGCAGCCATAGGGCCCGAGTACAGACTTTTGTATAAGCGTATAACCATAAGCATAATGCCTGTATCAAATTACGCATTGAAAATTGAAGATTGAAGATTAAAGATTGAAATTTGACTAATCAGAACAAAAGAGACTAAAATTTCTTTGTCCTGATTGGTCAAATTTCAATCTTCGATCTTCAATCTCAATCTTCAATGCGTAGTCTGATACGGGCTTAAGGAAATTGATTGGTCCATTTCCTTAAGTCCATCATACACAAAATTCCCTAAGGACGTAAGACGTAAGCGTAAGAAAATGGACCAATCCCAATCGAGTATTTGGCTCTCCGTAACCCCTCCACTTTTACGGAAAGCCTGATACTTGATTGGGATTGGTCCATTGTAAGTCTTACGCTTACGTCTTACTTTCTTACGAAATTTTGTGTGATGGCCTTTAGTTTCAAGCTATAAGGGCCAATTTCACAAAGTTTTAAGAGCAAATGGGAATTGCCTATTTCGTTACTCTCGGTCTTTACATCACTAAAAACAGTATACTCTCCTACTCCTACAGCCTTGTTACTGCCATTGTAGACGGCCCTTTAGATAAGCCGATCACAGACTTCTATATATTACTAGACCGCTAACTCCTACAAAATACATGGCCCCGAAAAATATGTACACAACACATGCGCACACAGCGTAATTATGAGGACGTAAGCAAATCGACCAATCACAATTAAGCATTCCAAAATCGCCAACTTGTTCCACTTTCTGATTGGTCGATTAAAATGCCGCCATGTTAGACCGCAAAATAATCTAGGACTCTAGTCGTAAGCAAATTGACCAACCACAGTCGATTATTCTGAACTATAAATACCAGTCTAAAGCCCGTATCACACTATGCATTGCGGACGCAGATTGGATTTGGATTGCGGACTGCGAATCGTCAATCATCCAATCAGATCCTTGGCTACTTCGTTCTGATTGGATGGATAACGATTCGCAGTCCGTACTCCAAATCCGATCCGAGTCCGCAATGCGTAGTGTGACACGGGCTTTAGATTCGGATTTGTTTTTTGACAGTTCTATTTATTGACATTATTCTCGAAATATTTATATAGATTCTATAGATTCTGTTAATTGAGTATAGACTCTATTACGATACAATTATAAAGAGTAATAATTTTCGTTAATGGAACTGACGTTAATGGCAACGTGATACCATATTTCGTTTATTAAATTTTAGTTAGTAAATTATATTCTATTTTCCATTTCCTTTCTCTTTCTTTTTGTTTATTTTTTATAAATTGAACATTTAACTTAGTATTTTTGATTATTCCAAATTACATAAAAAGATTATCTCTTGGAAAATAAATAAATCTTGCTTTGTACATACTTAAGAATGATATAGTTGTTTACTATAGAAATAACGTAGATATTGTATTATATATTTCACTGTATGTAATTTATTTATAATAGGTGTCTATGGTGACTCATTCATTAGACGAATTATTAGTAGCTGGTGCAAAATTCGAAATAACCGTTAAAAGAATTTTTACATTGCAAGGTGGATAAATTGATGATATCAAGCTAATTAGGTAAAATGCTTATTTATTTCATTATTTTTTTATTATTAAGATTTTATATATACTAACTTAAGTTATTTATAATTCAAATGTGTCATACTTTCTTTTTGTAGCAGATATATATTATGTATGTTTATTTTAAAATATTTAATATCGTTTTCACATCTTCATACGTACAGATATAAATTATTAAATAATAAATCCAATTCTTTTTTACAGAAATATGATGATATTCTATATGTTTCACGTGGAGGAAATTTTATGCAGATAAACAAGATATGTAGTCAAAATTAATTAAATAGAAATTCAGAATGAATTACACCGAATGTCAGTAAGAAATATTTTACTACAACTAGAGACACTTTGACAAAGAAAGAGCCTATGTATAGCCTATATATAGTATGTTAGCAAGGTACTTTATCTCTTTTAAATTATTACTTAATTATTATCATAAACTTGTACATTGTTTTTTATTTTAAATGTTTAAACATTTAGCATTCTTCTTTATGTGTGCTTTTTAATTTCATTGTACTACTGCAATATCAATTTTCTCTCTGTTTCGTATACTCGTACATAGGGTGTCTGATAATAATCGCCCCACTCATTAAAACCAAGTTTACAATATCTATAATATATTTATTGAAGCATAACACTTAAATTGTTTAAGGAAAAACATCACAGAGTAAGCATTGGAAAGGGTGAGTATAGTTATTGAGACATACTTTTTGATGTTTTTAATAAAAATCTTTTATTGATTACATTATACATATTTTGAAGATATAATTATACATAAAATTTCGCTAAGTTATAATAATATACAATATTTTATACATACAAAAAATTTTTTGCTTCATTTTATAACAATGAGTTATATCCCCATCTTCGAGCAAGTACGTTTCAAACTTAGCCTAATTATCTGATTGACTGATTAAAACCGATGCTAAAAATCATTGTTCTTATTTTTTCACTTGTCTTATTTTACTTGTTATTGTTATCCTGCTTTCAATCTCTTTCAACAAGTTATTCTAAAAATTTATAAGACAACTCTTAGAAAAGTTCACTTTTTCATTTTACATAGAAGTTATTATTTATTTTATAATGTGCTATATATTATTAGATTAAGGATGCTATACATTTGTTACACTAAGAATTACTTTAAAATTAGGATAATCCGTAATAAAAAAAATTGCATTTAAAAAACTACATGTATGAATATAACTATTGTTAAAAGTATTAAAAAAGAAAAATCCATACACAAAAATAATTAAATTCAGACAGTCTGATTTAAATAATTATTACCGAAGTAATCTCTGACACAATTCGACTATAGCTTTCTGCAAAATGCATAGTTCCTATATATGTTATTCTTATTATTATTATTATTATTACTATTTTTTATTATTATTTTTTTTTATGAAATTGTATGTAAAGCATTTTTAAAATCGATGTCGATAAGAAATGTTTCATTAAGAACATCATCATTAAAAAAATATGTCCTAAAATAATTTTTTTTTTAACTTTTATTGTAATTTTATTTTATTTTTTTTTTTGATTGAAATTATATTGTCAAAATAGATGATAAATACATAAAAATAGAAATAACAGAAATGCTTTATAGTTGTATTAAAATAATATAATAATAATATAATGTTCTATATAGAATGTTTACAGAAACTGCAAATGCTGAGCATGCAATACAGCCCAGTATGCAAGATCACCATGGAATATATTTAATTGACAGAGTTCTACATATTTTGAAGCATTGTTAAATTATTTGAGACATAATCAAATAATTGAGAATCAAATAATTCTTGATTCGAATATTAATATATCTTTAAATTTAATATAAGTTGGTACAATAAATGCTTATTGATCAAAATTAAACAACCATCTTGATTCAGGAGTATTGGCAGAAGCTTCTTTTTTTTTAAATGGTGTTGAAGGTGCTATTTGAATCCTTACTACAATGGCAGAAAAGGAAGAATTGCAGAAAGACGGTCTTATATCTCTAACTGGCAAAAATGTACTTAAATCATGTCAATATCAACTAATGGAGAACTAAGATTTCAAGGAGTTGATTTTGTAAGAGCTAATCTTTCAAAACTTGATCTTAGGAATATTAACTTCAAGGTACATTTATTTTATGTATTGCAAAAGTTGAATTAATCAATGCAATAGAAATGATAGGAGGAAATCATGTCCATATTTATTTATTACAGTAGGCTATTATGCATCATTATAGTCTGGCAGATGCTAATTTATCAGGATGTTGTTTCGAACATGTTGATTTATCTTATGCTAATTTGCGAAACCCACAGTTTATATGCGTCAAAATGTCATGTGCAAACTTAGCTGCAGCCAATCTGCATTCTTGCAATTTCGAAGATTCTGGTGGTCTGCAAACCATGGAAGGCGTAAATTTGAAAGATGTTAATCTTGAGGGCAGTTACATGGCAGCTGTCAATCTCTGAGTAGCCACATTAAAAAATACTATTCTTAAAAATTCTGAGGTCTGCTATTTTAACTGGTGCTGATCTGGAGGTGCAATAATATTACATATATTGCGTAATCTTTATCCCTATTAGCAAATTTTTGTCTCCTTTACTGCTATATATATATATAGTATATATAAATATACACACGCTTATGTTATTTTTTAGTGCAGTGACTTATCTGGTTCTAACCTACAGGATGCAAATCTGCATGGTGCGAATTTAAAGGATATCATTTTTGAGTTAATGTTAATGCCACTGCACTCTGAAACAATATGATAATAATGAATATTATACTGCATATTATTGCAGATTGAATTATATAATAATGTGATATTTGATATAATGTATAGTAATTTAAATGAGTAATATTTAATATTTAAAATATTTTTTGTATGTGTGTCATATTAAACATAAAAGTAATTATTTTCTGATGTAAATATTATTAATTAATATATAATACTTATGTTATTATTTCATTTATAAGATTACGTATGTAATAGTAGAGGCGTAAATTAATGTGTAAAATTTGATAGTTTCTTAACTGATTTATGTTAAGTTTATATATTAGATTTTTCACTATAATAAATATTTAAGAGTATTTGTAATATATTTGTTTATATATACACACACACACACACACACACACACACACACATTCTCATATTTTTGTAATTTGTTAATTATATAAATATTTTATTATACAATTTTTTTATCCTTGAGTGATATATAACATCTAGTTTAATACATTATTCAAATTAATGTGCATAGTTTAAAAAAATATGCAATTCATGTAAAATTTTGAATAGTAAGGAAATAACATTTGCAGTAAAGATTGAATATGTGATAGCATACTATTCACAACTAAAGTGAAAATAAATTTAAAAAGTGTTTCCATTTTTTTTTTAATTTTAAATATTTTAAGAGAATTGCGTGGATTTAATTTTTTTGATAATTAAATAAATTTCTCTATTAAAACAGGCACAAGTTATTCACAAATATTGTCACAAGTAATGGCCATTACGTATGATAAAAAAATTTTTGTTTGTTTTTGTTGTCGAAGTCCAAAAAATTTTGTTATATATATTTATAAAGAAACCCTACAAAAAGAAATGTTATTATGACATATGACACTCTAAACCCAATAGCACCGACGAGATACTGGGTCTATTCCACAGATTTCTACATATCACTAGACTGCTAAAGCCCGTATCAGACTACGTATTGAAGATTGAAATTTGACCAATCAGGATAAAAGGAACTAAAATTTCCTTGTCCTGATTGATCAAATTTCAATCTCAATGCATGGTCTGATACGGGCTTAAGGGTCGTGGCCATAGACATATAGAATGGACTGAGCGTTGCGATAGACAAACGCGCGCTCGCTGCAGAAAGAGAGATACTATATGGGAGGCCTATGTTTGTCTTTTTTCCTAGCATCTCATTGGTGAGTTTGTCCCCCTCCATATAGAAAATTACCAATGAGATGCTAGGAAAAAAGACAAACATAGGCCTCCCATATAGTACCTCTTTTTCTACAGCGGGCGCGCGTTTATTATCTCGCAATGCTCAATCCAGTCTATATATCTATGGTCGTGGCACATAGAAAAACTTAAGCAGTAAGACTTAAGACTTAAGAATTTTAACCATACGGAATTTTCAGCGTTGCTTACGTTTCAATATGGCTGCCTTACTGTTCGACCGTGATTGGCCAATTCGCTTACGTCTTAAGTCTTACTGCTTAAACTTTTTATGTGCCACGGCCCTAACTCCCTTATAGCGTTTTTGAATGTAGCAGGTTTAATCGCTTTTAAGCCCATATCAAACTATGCATTGAGAATGAAATTTGACCAATTAGGACAAGGAAATTTTAGTTTCTTTTATTCTGATTGGTCAAATTTCAATCTTCAATACGTAGTCTGATACGGGTCTTAAGGTAAATTTTCACGAGCCGCTGAAATCGATCGTTTGAGCGACAAAAAGGATCACGTGATCGAAATGGACGACGGTCTGCCCGCTGATTCGTCCATTTCAATTACGTGATCCTTTTTGTCGTTCAAACGATCGATTTCAGCGGCCCGTGAAAATGTACCTTTAGCGTTTTCAAATAAACGGGTTAAAGCAATCCCAATTAATCACTTTCAGAGCGATTAAATCTGCTACATTCGAAAACGCTACTTGAGAGCGATTAATGACGTCATTAATCGTCTCTGCCAATAAAAGATTTGAATTTATAGTAAAATATAGTGATTAATTGATCCGGATTGGATTAACCCTTTCATTCGAAAACGCTATTACATACCGTACTAAAAAATTGACCCCAAAAAGTAAATATTACATATGTCTTAGTTTACACCAATATACTTTAATCAGAGAAATGTATACATACTGAAATGAGCATACCCTTTGTTTGGCTGTCGACACTATTTCGCCGAGAGAGAGAGGTGTATTTGAATGATGGCATCTCTTTCTAGTATTATCTGATTGGTCCATGGAATGTCAAGTGACATCATTCTTAGTTTGGATGCCAGATATCTATAGGCACCTCTCTCGGCGAAATAGTGGCCAAACAAAGGAATCGCTCATTCCAGTATGTATAGAGTTCACTACTTTCATGTGGCGCTAGCTTTCTTTCTTTCCCCTAGGGGTTCTTAATGGGTGTCTTCCGAAATGCGCTGAAAGTACTGACAGCACTGCTGCTGAAATCAACGTATTTCAATGGTTCCGAAATTGTCAGTAAACTGTGGCAGCAATGAAAATCGGAACGTATTTGCAGTAAAAAAGCAGTAGAAAAAGAGACAAGAAAGTGTAGAGCGATATAATCTATTTAAAAAGGAGTGAAAGTGACATTAAAATGGAAAAATTAAATACAATTGTAACTAGAATATAAAATATTACAAACTTTATTGAGAATTATTGCCAAAGTTCATCATCTTCGGATGATGAAGATTTTTTGACACTTTTAAATATATTTTCCAATACTCGAGAAACAAAATTTTTATCTGTAATATCAATAAAATATTATTAAAATTATAAATTTATAACTGTTTACTTATAAAGATTCTTATAACTTTATTTTCATAAAGATTCTCTTCAATCAATTGTAACTTATCTGCTAATGCTTTCTCGTAATCATTTGATGTTAAATATATTTTGTATGTATTATTTGTACTTCTATTTATTATTTTATATTTGTTTAATGACATGTTGTGATTAAAAAAAAAGTATTTCCTTCTTTCTCGATTCAATATTTCGATCACCTTTTACGAAACCGCTAACCGCCATATGCATTACTGGGGATCGATTGCGTATCTTTGAAACAAAGTGAAAATTACAAAAGTGAACAGATTTACTAGATTTCGACAAATGACATCGTAGATACTCTAGTGAATTTACTCACTTTTGTAATTTTCACATCGTTTGAAGATACACAATCAACCCACTGTTCTTTATAGCTGAACTGGCTGCACTAGTTCAGAGTTTATTTTTTTCTTTCCATTGTAAGGAGAAAGATAAGAGGAAGTCAGCAATTCCCTAGGATCCATTTTCGTTATAAAGGTAATTATTATTCTCTTGCAGCATGTTGAAAACATTTTCGGAACTCGAAAACAGTACTGTCAGTACTTTCAGCGCATTTCGGAAGACAGCCAATGAATCGCCACAGCACCATCAATGTGCGAAGTTTAAGGTCAATGTAAGAATTCAAATTTAAAGCTACTTTATGGAAGTCGTAAGGCCGGATCTACAATAGGAGTAGTAAGCTATAAGCTTAGAGCATATACAGGCTGTTCCGGAACAACCTTCCGTCCGTGAAATGACGTATTCCTGATACAATTCGCGGCGCGCCGCGAGCGCCCGACACAGCTGACCGTCTCATTACCACCGCATGGGCCGCTAACTATTTTATCTTACAACATAAAATTATGCTTTAAATAAAATTTTGGTAAAGAAGAAAATATCTCAGAATTATGTCAAGAATACGTGTTTCTTAAAATAACGTCACTTTAACAAAAGTTGTTGCGGATCGCCGGCCGTCGGACACTGCAATCAGCTGATTGCTAACGCGATGTGTGTATGGCGGAGTGTATGTGCGTAAAAGAAAGAGAGAGAGAGAGAGAGAGAGAGAGAGAGAGAGAGAGAGAGAGAGAGAGAGAGAGAGAGAGAGAGAGAGAGAGAGAGAGAGAGAGAGAGAGAGAGAGAGAGAGAGAGAGAGAGAGAGAGAGAGAGAGAGAGAGAGAGAGAGAGAGAGAGAGAGAGAGAGAGAGAGAGAGAGAGAGAGAGAGAGAGAGAGAGAGAGAGAGAGAGAGAGAGAGAGAGAGAGAGAGAGAGAGAGAGAGAGAGAGAGAGAGAGAGAGAGAGAGAGAGAGAGAGAGAGAGAGAGAGAGAGAGAGAGAGAGAGAGAGAGAGAGAGAGAGAGAGAGAGAGAGAGAGAGAGAGAGAGAGAGAGAGAGAGAGAGAGAGAGAGAGAGAGAGAGAGAGAGAGAGAGAGAGAGAGAGAGAGAGAGAGAGAGAGGTTAAAGTGACGTTATTTTAAGAAACACGTATTCTTGACATAATTCTGAAATATTTTTTTCTTTACCAAAATTTTATTTAAAGCCTAATTTTATGTTGTAAGATAAAATAGTTAGCGACTCATGCGGTGGTAATCAGACGGTCAGCTGTGCCGGGCGCTCGCGGCGCGCCGCGCCGCTCCTGCCTGCCTTCTGTATTCGACGCGTGATTTGCTAACTATTTTTGCTTATAACTCAAAAATTACGCTTCAATTCAAATTTTGGTAAAGGAAAAATTGTCTTAGAATTGTATCAGGAATACGTCATTTCACGGACGGAAAGTTGTTCCGGAACACCCTGTATATCTGGAGAGGAAATTGCCTAAGTTTCCTATGGATTGAAATAGTGTGCAAAATATGTGCGACAGAGTAAGGTATAGATTCCTAATCGTTCTCTGTGCGTATGCGCTAGCGACAATTTATCGAGTATTAAATCGAGTTGTTGCAGGTTTGCAGAATTATTTCTAACAGTCCGTGTAAAATCAAAATAAATTAGTAAAATATCATTAATTTAATATAAAAATGCCTTGCGTATATTGCGTACCGTGCGGTAATCGTGATAAATCGGTTTCCTATTATGCGTAAGTAAATGTAACTTTTTGTGTCTATTTATATTGTAGAGTTTATTATGTGAATTTTAGGTTAGATTTTATGTGAAGTTAAAAAAACATATTATAATTTTTTACATTGTAAGTTATAAAATTAATTATTTTTCTTATTAACAGATTTTTTTTTTTTTTTTAGTTAAGAGATTTTCAAAAAAAGAGGAAACTCGCAAGCAATGGCTAACATTTTGTAAAATCGATGAACACGTTCTTAATACTGTCACGAAATTGTTTATGTTAATTGATTATGTTCAAATAATTTTCAAGAAAAAGATATTATAAAGAAAGTTTAAGGGTCCTGTGTAAAACCCAATACTGTGCCATCTCTTTGTGGAAAGAAAAGAAAAATATCTCCAGAATCGAATTCTTCTATCAGTGAAATTTATTCTAGCGCAAAAAAGAAATTATTTTGCTATTGACAATATTGATTACAATGCATCAATAAAAGGTAATAATGATTACTGATTTTATACCTGTTTAATTGAAATTAATGAGAATAAATAAATTAATGAATTGACGATTAATGATCTTCTAGATATCTATGCAATAATTGATAGACAATTTAATCTGCAAAGTATCAAAAATGCTAAGTTGAATTGCCACACATCTGCAAAAGATGATCTTCTATCATCTTGTGGCATCATTGAAAAACCGGATTCAACTACAAGACTTGAAAGATCATCAAAAGAATGAAATGGTGATTTATCTCCACTGAGAAACGAAGATGCTCAGTGCTCAAATTTTGAAACACCTATGAAGGCTAAAATATATGAACCTTGTTTTATTGGTGATATTAGAACACCACATCTAGCTACACCTAAAAAGATAAAAAGGCTTTAGAAGTAGCAAAACAAATTATAATACAAAAACAAAAAAAAAACTGCAGTAATGTCGCAATAGATGAGTTGTTCGGATCATGACATGACATGACATGATTATTTTATTTTATTTTATTATATAAATATTTTATTCTATGTTGTCTAAATAAATACTTTATTTATTCTAATCTCTATACAATTATACTCCGATATTTATCACAATTTATAACCTAAAGCTGTTTATTTCAACAAATTCGTACAATGGACAGATAGGAATCTATATCTATCTAAGTTTTGGAAAAACGAAATTGAAGCTCCGTTAGCCATCAAAAGGTTCTCCGATGCTGTTGGACTTCTACTCACAACTTTTAAACATTACAAGACTAATAGTTCCTGGCTGAAAAGTGAGGAAAAGTGGAGGGGATATAACACCATTTCCTGTTACGTAACTTGTATAAAGTAGAGTAAAAGTTGCTTTCCATTTACATCATAACTTCCGTAGGGTTCGGTTAGCCGTAGGGTTCGGTTAGCCGTAGGGTTCGGTTAGCCGTAGGGTTCGGTTAGCCGTAGGGTTCGGTTAGCCGTAGGGTTCGGTTAGCCGTAGGGTTCGGTTAGCCGTAGGGTTCGGTTAGCCGTAGGGTTCGGTTATTTTCAAGAAAAAGATATTATAAAGAAAGTTTAAGGGTCCTGTGTAAAACCCAATACTGTGCCATCTCTTTGTGGAAAGAAAAGAAAAATATCTCCAGAATCGGATTCTTCTATCAGTGAAATTTATTCTAGCGCAAAAAAAAAATTATTTTGCTATTGACAATATTGATTACAATGCATCAATAAAAGGTAATAATGATTACTGATTTTATACCTGTTTAATTGAAATTAATGAGAATAAATTAATTAATTGACGATTAATGATTTTCTAGATATCTATGCAATAATTGATAGCCAATTTAATCTGCAAAGTATCAAAAATGCTAAGTTGAATTGCCACACATCTGCAAAAGATGATCTTCTATCATCTTGTGGCATCATTAAAAAAAAAAAAAAAAAACCGGATTCAACTACAAGACTTGAAAGATCATCAAAAGAATGAAATGGTGATTTATCTCCACTGAGAAACGAAGATGCTCAGTGCTCAAATTTTGAAACACCTATGAAGGCTAAAATATATGAACCTTGTTTTATTGGTGATATTAGAACACCACATCTAGCTACACCTAAAAAGATAAAAAGGCTTTAGAAGTAGCAAAACAAATTATAATACAAAAACAAAAAAAAAACTGCAGTAATGTCGCAATAGATGAGTTGTTCGGATCATGACATGACATGACATGATTATTTTATTTTATTTTATTATATAAATATTTTATTCTATGTTGTCTAAATAAATACTTTATTTATTCTAATCTCTATACAATTATACTCCGATATTTATCACAATTTATAACCTAAAGCTGTTTATTTCAACAAATTCGTACAATGGACAGATAGGAATCTATATCTATCTAAGTTTTGGAAAAACGAAATTGAAGCTCCGTTAGCCATCAAAAGGTTCTCCGATGCTGTTGGACTTCTACTCACAACTTTTAAACATTACAAGACTAATAGCTCCTGGCTGAAAAGTGAGAAAAAGTGGAGGGGATATAACACCATTTCCTGTTACGTTACTTGTATAAAGCAGAGTAAAAGTTGCTTTCCATTTACATCATGTTAGCCGTAGGGTTCGGTTAGCCGTAGGGTT
>NW_021852671.1:0-234 GCF_003651465.1 Formica exsecta | reverse complement strand
ATGTAATATACATGTGTGTTACATTTTATTTTATATAGATTTAAAGTTGTATATATATATTTATTATATTGTTATGCACATTTATGTAATGTTGAACTTAAAATAAATGTCGTCAGTATCAAATTATCTGCATTATTGGATGTATCAAATATATCTGATATTGATAGCATCATTAATTGTAAATTCTATTCTCTAGTTATAATTGTACAATATTTAATTGTAATTATAATTATG
>NW_021852670.1:0-2244 GCF_003651465.1 Formica exsecta | reverse complement strand
ACACACATATATATATATATATATATATATATATATATATATGCCTTCCTGTATAAAAACCTATTTGATTCTCTTAACTGGGACTGCCGTAAAAACGTTACAGGCTCGCTTGCCTAAGCGATCACGCGCGAATTTCTCTCAGTCCTGGCATTGTTATTATTCTCTTATCGGTTTTTAACGAACGCCGCAGCACGTGATAATTACTTCGCTTATACCGGGCCGTTCCGGTAATGATACGAGGTCTAATGTCCCTCGAACCTATAATTTCGTCGTTAGAGATCGCAACAATGTTAAACGAAGAGCAGGCGTTAAGGAAAGCGAACATTAAACAAGTGAAAGAGGAGAATTAGGGTGAGAATTATATCTCTCGTCTGGGAATTTTCCGTCCGCATGATCGAACATTGTTTGCGCGAGGGACATCTCGACGTATGATTCGTCGCATGATCGATGATTTTGTGGTAGATATTCGTCTGAAATGTGTAAAGGGGGACTGTCGCGTGGAAAAGATATATATCCTTTGCGGACTGTATCGCTCTCGCGAGGAAAATCAAAACTATGGACTGTGTCCACAATTTTCCCGTCAAAATCACCGTCGCGAAATATGAGGTTCATTCTCGCGTGCAGATCGCGCTGTCACACGCTGTGTACACCGTGTGATATGTTGCCCGAAAATCTGATATCGACTCGTGTTAAATTGAAACCATCGAGCGGAGAAAATTATGACGATTATACTATCGTTTTATTATTATGTGAGAAATACAAAAATAATATTTTTAATAATAATGATTGCTGTAATTATACATAGATATAGATATATACTATTAGAATAAATTATTAATGATAAGCGTACACACTCTCTCTCCTCCCCTTTTCTCCGCCATTATAGTTTATGATATGAAATAGGGAGAGAGTTAAATATAAGTAATTTCTCATATATATTTATGTAATTTAGCGATATTAATATCGCTTGTTAATTTTCTCGTAAAATATAACAATTGTGAGACTGCGTGCGTCGAATGATAAACTACAATTATCACGTTCGTCCTGCGCTCTCTTCGCGCTTTGCCGACTCTTTTTTTTTTAACTTTAGACCAGATGATTTTATTTCGAAAATTGCTTCGGACGATGGTCGACCTACGCATTATCGAAATCTGCTGAAAGTATGAAAATTGAATTCTTGCGAGTGCAAGAGCAAATTTGCGCACTCTCTGGCAAACTGTCACTTTATTTTGCCTCACCCGAATGAGAGCAGCGTTCGTTCGTTCGTTTCATCGTCACCGTATGCAAACGTGGCAGAGCGCGAAACCCTCTTAAAAGACACGACAAGCTTTTTCACGAGCAGTTCATTCCGCCATGAATTTTTACTAAGTAGTGGTGCTATTAATTTAGGAAAGTGCCCTTTTCGTCATTCGTGTCGTGAAGAAAGCCTTTTTAGACGCGCCTCAGCCTCGATCGATTTTTACGCAATTTGGTTACCTCGTTTAATTGCTTCGCGACTTATTTTCGCTCGTACGCTTGTATGTATCACGTCGCGTAGACATGTGCAAGGTCTTAGAACGCGTATGTCACGATTTATGCGCGGCATTACGCTGTCAAGCCGCGACATTCTTCACGCCACTCAAGTTGATTAAAAGCAGGTACATACCAGTATAACGGGCTATGATTTTAAGAGAGGATAATTCCATTACAGTCGTTGTCGGGATTTTCCTGATATGGTAATTGTTTTCTTACGTGAAAGGATAATCAATATAATTAACATAATTGAGGCTATAAAAACGGCGTGTATCTACAGAAAATGATAAAAGTTCACTCAACACAAATATCGACGCGATACGATTGATGATCGATATCGAGCAATCGGTTGCCGAAGCATGCGTCGCACAATCCGATGTTTGTTTTTAACCGATAAACCTGTCCGCGGCGCATTCAATCCACTCATTCTATAAACATGAAAATATCGAACATGACATTTGACGCACACGCTGCGTCAGGGTAGAAATCCATCTCTGAATTCGAATTGCCGCGGCCGAAACTTTCGCTTCGGGGCTTTTCCCTATTTTTTGTTAATTTTCTGCATCGAGTGGTCCCACTCGATCAACCGTTTATCAATCCGTTTCATTGTGATCCACGTTTCGCGTTACTTCACACGTAGTATTCGAGCGATCGTGGTGTATAAAAGAACTCCGCTATACAACAGGGTCATTCTCAATCGATTGATCCCTACGAATTTTTCATAGCATAATC
>NW_021852669.1:827-1957 GCF_003651465.1 Formica exsecta | reverse complement strand
AGAAGAGACTTCCTACTCAGGCGTTGCTAGGCGCGCGGCGAAGCGATGGGAGGGGCGCTCTATACGGTTACGTACGAGCGAACGCTGAAGCCACGCATCTCGAACTATTCTCTCTCTCTCTCTCTCTTTCTCTCTCTCTCGCGCGCGGCATAGAAAGTATTATGCTATCGTTTCCACGCTACTTTGCGGTAGATAACACAGTGCATTTTCTTTAAAGTGGTATCAATAGGTCTAATCCACTCTCATATTTTAATGTAAAAATTATTCAAAGTGTCTTCCTCGCACACAGAAAAATACATACTATATACAAGTAAATATTACTTGTTTCAAGTATTTCAAAAGTTCATAGATCCGCAAATCTATCATAAGTTCATCATAAGCATCAAATTTATTCAAAATGTATTCTGAATCCTAGTAAATTTAATACTTCAATCAAGAATATTAAATTATACTTGAAAGAAACACACTAAATTTTTCTGATCTAATAAATTTTCTTACATTAAATTAACCATATCTGACTTTTCTTCGATAAAATTTTATAATATTCTTCAAAAGGAAATATTTACTTTTTTTGAGTATATTGATGATAATGAGTTTTTCTAAAATTTGTGACAAGTCTATTTTAAGACTATTATTAAGAAAATATTCTTTGTTAAAGATAACTGTTACTTAAAAGAAGTAAAGTAAACTGAGTAATTATTTTACTTAGCAATAGAATAATATTTTTCTGTGTGCGTAAACAGAGTTCGGCTCTTCGAGTAATATTGCGCGTCGCGCGATACATCATTTCCGGCGTGATGGTATTAAAAGCTGCGAGAATTACTTCTCGTACTTCAGCTTCTGTACCATCACGCCTGTGTTCGACTAAATTTTTAATGTGACCCCATACAAAATAATCTAATACATTAAAGTCTGGCGATCGCGGCGGCCAAATGATTGGGCCACCTCGACCCATCCATCTGTCCGGATAATGCGCGTTTAAATATTCGCGAACCCGGCGAGCGAAATGCGCAGGAGCCCCGTCATGTTGGAAGATGAGTTGATTTCTTACATTAAGAGGAACATCTTCGAGGAGAATGGGTAACTCGTTTTGGAGGAAGTTTAGATATATTTCCCCATTTAAATGTGGC
>NW_021852669.1:0-434 GCF_003651465.1 Formica exsecta | reverse complement strand
ATAGTCGTAAAGTCGTAATTATTTATTTTGGAAAACAATCCGCACGCCGTTCGGGAATGCTCGTTCCAATATCGATGGGCAATAAATGTAAAAAAATTTTAAAATTTTCGCTACCATAGCTAATCATGATTTGCAAAATAAATTTCTAAACTGCAGCAAAACGGTTTGCTGTTGCTGTTGCACCTAATAAATAGGTGTCACAGCTAAGATGTTCGCTGTCCATATATTACGACTGAAATCTAGTTACCACACGCAGTTTTTAGCTACGGCAGCTAATTTTTTTTCCGTGTATGGGCAGGAATAACAGCGAACTGAGTCGTAAGTAGTAAATTTTAGTAAATTAAGGAATTTTATTTCGCAGCTTTAATATATCATTTTTTTCGTGATTATCAGATTGGTCCTTATTTCCTACCGCCACATTTAAATGGGGAAAT
>NW_021852668.1:0-322 GCF_003651465.1 Formica exsecta | reverse complement strand
TATTCATTTCTCCTCGCGATTCTCACGTTCCGTCGCTGTCGACCAACGTGCTCATTATGAAATCGTTAACTTCTTATGCTCCGAGACAGAACGTGAACATCTCGTCATTCTCTTATCTTTCTGATTTGCCGCGAGCAGACGCTGATCCGACGAGTCTTGATCCTATAAATCTCATTATCGGAGCAGATCTCTATAACGATATAATTCTCGACGGTGTTCGCAAAGGAAGCGTCGGACAACCAATTGCTTAAAATTCCGTCCTTGAATGGATAATTTTGGGACCTATTACGTCATCAACGACGAATAATCTTTCAAAGCCGAC
>NW_021852667.1:0-283 GCF_003651465.1 Formica exsecta | reverse complement strand
ATAGAAAAAAGTTTTCACTTTTATCGTTACACACGACACGTTATAACGCGTTGTAACAATCGACTTTTTACGCGCGCTGCTTTCTTGTTACGTGCACACACAGCACCGCGTGACAACGAAGATTCTCGCCGTAGCCGTAGATCGTATCAACGCATGACATACACAGATTCTGCGCGGTATACACACACACTTCGCGCGGTACTGATACCGCGCGGATATGAAACTGATGGGCGTTTTGTATATACATAATAATACATCGGAATATTTACTAATTATAAGAAAG
>NW_021852666.1:0-545 GCF_003651465.1 Formica exsecta | reverse complement strand
ACTTTTACAAATGACAATATCTCATAAACTGTTATTATAATTCATATTTTATTGCACATTATTAAATTTATCATTAAATTCTTTATAAAATTATATTAAAATAGGTATATTATTCTTTATTTAAAAAAAAGGTGATTAACATTGAAAATGAGATAGAGACTAAAATAAAGAATTTTCAATTCATTAAATAGGTTGTTTAAAATAAAATAATTTCTGCCAAAAAAATTATTTTTTAACTTAATTGGAAGAATAATTACGTATTAATATTGAAACCAAGCTCACGATATATATTTATATAAAAAGAGAGAGAGAGAGATAGAGAGAAGATAGGAGGGAGAAAACGAAGGAATGTGCGTGTGCATGCGTGCGTGCAAGATTGATAGTTAATAATAATAAATACATAACAAATAGTTTATACCTGTATTTTGCATCACGCCGATTATTTTAATTTTGTCGCCTTTTGTGAAATTATATTCATTTTCGTCGAAATCCATTATATGTACTTCTAATTTAAAGTGTCCATCGGTTAAAGAACCACAACCAAT
>NW_021852665.1:0-2298 GCF_003651465.1 Formica exsecta | reverse complement strand
CGCACATTACCGATCGGACACGACAATATTTCCCGATCGGACACGATCCCGATCGGACACAGGCTCGATTGGACACAGACCGAATTGGACACAGTTCCGATCGGACACATACTGTTGCAATCCGACACAGTCCCAATCAGACACAGGCTCGATCGGACACAGACTCAATCGGATACAGTTCCGATCAGACACATATGGTTCCAATCGGACACCATCCCGATCGGACACAGGCCCGATTGGATACAGGCCCGATCGGACACAGGCCCGATCGGACACAAGCCCGATCGGACATAGACCCAATCGGACACAGGCCCGATCGGACACAGGCTTGATCGGACACAGACTCGATCGCACACAGACTCGATTGAACACAGACGCTATCGAATACAGTCCCGATCGAACTTAAACCTTGTTGGAAATATTTAGTTTCAGTGGAATACATATTGGGTTAAACTTTGGGTAATTGAGCTCGGTTTTAGCAAAAAAATCGGTTTCAGAATTTTAATTAAAAACAGAAGCGTGTTGCATCCCTTTTTTGCTTTTGATTATAAAGATATATGTGTGTGTGTGTGTGTGTGTGTGTGTGTGTGTGTGTGTGTGTGTGTGTGTGTGTGTGTGTGTGTGTGTGTGTGTGTGTGTGTGTGTGTGTGTGTGTGTGTGTGTGTGTGTGTGTGTGTGTGTGTGTGTGTGTGTGTGTGTGTGTGTGTGTGTGTGTGTGTGTGTGTGTGTGTGTGTGTGTGTGTGTGTGTGTGTGTGTGTGTGTGTGTGTGTGTGTGTGTGTGTGTGTGTGTGTGTGTGTGTGTGTGTGTGTGTGTGTGTGTGTGTGTGTGTGTGTGTGTGTGTGTGTGTGTGTGTGTGTGTGTGTGTGTGTGTGTGTGTGTGTGTGTGTGTGTGTGTGTGTGTGTGTGTGTGTGTGTGTGTGTGTGTGTGTGTGTGTGTGTGTGTGTGTGTGTGTGTGTGTGTGTGTGTGTGTGTGTGTGTGTGTGTGTGTGTGTGTGTGTGTGTGTGTGTGTGTGTGTGTGTGTGTGTGTGTGTGTGTGTGTGTGTGTGTGTGTGTGTGTGTGTGTGTGTGTGTGTGTGTGTGTGTGTGTGTGTGTGTGTGTGTGTGTGTGTGTGTGTGTGTGTGTGTGTGTGTGTGTGTGTGTGTGTGTGTGTGTGTGTGTGTGTGTGTGTGTGTGTGTGTGTGTGTGTGTGTGTGTGTGTGTGTGTGTGTGTGTGTGTGTGTGTGTGTGTGTGTGTGTGTGTGTGTGTGTGTGTGTGTGTGTGTGTGTGTGTGTGTGTGTGTGTGTGTGTGTGTGTGTGTGTGTGTGTGTGTGTGTGTGTGTGTGTGTGTGTGTGTGTGTGTGTGTGTGTGTGTGTGTGTGTGTGTGTGTGTGTGTGTGTGTGTGTGTGTGTGTGTGTGTGTGTGTGTGTGTGTGTGTGTGTGTGTGTGTGTGTGTGTGTGTGTGTGTGTGTGTGTGTGTGTGTGTGTGTGTGTGTGTGTGTGTGTGTGTGTGTGTGTGTGTGTGTGTGTGTGTGTGTGTGTGTGTGTGTGTGTGTGTGTGTGTGTGTGTGTGTGTGTGTGTGTGTGTGTGTGTGTGTGTGTGTGTGTGTGTGTGTGTGTGTGTGTGTGTGTGTGTGTGTGTGTGTGTGTGTGTGTGTGTGTGTGTGTGTGTGTGTGTGTGTGTGTGTGTGTGTGTGTGTGTGTGTGTGTGTGTGTGTGTGTGTGTCACAATGTCACGACGAAAACACATAAAACACACCTGCAAAGCATAATTACTAATCTAGATGCAATAAAACTGAATATTGGCATAGTTATAAATAATTAATTAAATATATAAATTTAAATAAATGATTAATTTATTAATAATTCGTAAATTTCAAGATTTGTATGAAAATTGAACTCTTATTTTGTTTCAAGCAGTCAATAAATGGACAATTTTCTATTGATCCACTCGGTTTCCAAACTTTCAGTTTAATATTCTGAGTCCTTTGTTAGAATTCAGAAATTAAGCTGATAAAAATAGATATTATGGCTTCTGCACACAGGACACAGGACGCGGCAACGTTTGCCGCGTCGCCGCGTCCTGTGTGCAGAAGATATTACATATTTTTAATCTTGTTAGCCGCGCTTTGCAATCTTAATATTTGCCTGTAACAGAAACTTGAATACGAGATAGATACGTCATATAGCGATAAACTAGATATCTTTAAACAGAGATCGGACAACGCGTTAACGATCTTTGATTGGATCCGTCGCCTGGGGTAAAACCGGAAGTGTGAGAGAGAAAGATATATATAAGTGAGAGAGAAAGATAT
>NW_021852664.1:0-379 GCF_003651465.1 Formica exsecta | reverse complement strand
AATCCGAAGTTGGCTATATCACAGGGCCGAAAATGAAAAGGTAGACGTCATCCGCGATATTTCAAGTTGATAAAACTCGTATAATATGTAAAATATTTACATTATATCATACATCGTTGTATTCGTTTCAAACAGCGCTACAACTTGTTTCATGTTGAAATATTCACATTATTATAAAAAAATTATGCGTACCTCTCCGTTCGTTAACACAGATTGCTTTTGGAGGCAACCATTATGCTTACAATAGAGTTCAGTTTGAACCATTTAATTTGATATACATTTGTTACGGTTTATCTCGTTTAGTTTAAAAGATAAAAGGGGGTGGTCACTTTGGTGGGACACCCTGTATATACATATATATATATATATATATATATAT
>NW_021852663.1:0-209 GCF_003651465.1 Formica exsecta | reverse complement strand
AATCAAATAAGAATTAAAATAATAAAAAACCAAATTATAAATTATCATTTTGTTGCGTTTTTTTACGGACAATAATTATTTCTTTAACAACACATAGAGTCAAATATATTTTATCCGCGATGCTATATTATTTGATTTTTCATTTTAGATATAATTTGGATTAAGAATGTGCTAAACCGTTGAATCGCACAATCGGATAATTAATATAA
>NW_021852662.1:64873-72106 GCF_003651465.1 Formica exsecta | reverse complement strand
TCAAGATTTGTACACGTTACTATGTGAAAGTTTTCTATACGTCGAAAGAAAATGGAGGGTGCGTAAAGTAGCTGAAGGGTAATTACCTAGATCAGCAAATATCCCCTCCAATGTCACAAATATATAATGATTGAGATTTTGACGATCGACAGCAGTCGTACATCGTTCTTGCAATCGTACAGTAATATTATCAGCATGATCGCGCCAACGTTTGTGGATCTGCAAGGATTCATTATCGGGAGAAACTTTGTCGTGAAGGAAGTAGCGATACTGAGAAATGGATTTGTTCTTTCTCACTACTTTTTTACAAGTCCCGTACCATGGCGTGCGCTTACAAAAACTGAAAGATGCCAAGCTTCATGGCTAATCGGAAATCACCATGGACTTCAATGGGAGAATGGAAACATTCCATACAGCTTCGCCAGGCGTTTGATTACAAGTGATGGGTGCGGCTGAAGAGGAAGATGGAGCATCTCCTATCGTGTACGTTAAAGGACACGAAAAACGAGAACGGCTGGCCGATATACTTGACGATGATGCGAGAAACGACGTTATTATTGAGCCCTTGGATGCGGACTATGAAGATATCACTTCGTTAAATAAGCTAGATGTTACTAATACTATGCGCTGTGAAAAACATTTGAAAAATTGCGCTTTACAAAATGTATTTAAAATATTCAATTGGTGGACGAATCATCATAAAGATTCATCCAATCATTTTTTAGAATAAATTATTTGCTCAATAAAGAACCCGAGAAATGTCTGGTTTCGGGGGTGTCGGGCAGAACAGTCAATGAATTACACACAAAGAAATATGAGCCGCACTTCACAATTATTCGAGCGATGATATCACGCTTTATTCTTAGAATTACACTAATTCTTATTATTCTAGGATCATTTGCAATAGTTTTATAGTTTGTAATTGAGAAAAACCGAGGAATCCGCCTAGGAATTCGAGAGAGGTTGCAAGAGAATATTACGTCGATTTACGACGTACCGCGTGCTTCACACGATAACTGCGTACAAGGCCCCGGTGTCCCGAGACAGGATAGCACACACCTCGCGCGCGAATGACTCTTTCACTTGATGCTGATAATTTCCGAGAGATGACAATGACCGTTTGAGACAACCGTAATAGAGTTCACTTGAGCAGAGCCGCGAGAATCTAAACCGAATATTCAGAGAGCGTAAAACTGTTCTAAAGGCAACGTGCGTCACGATAGACCGGTGGTCACAGAATGATCGAGGATTTCCGGAAGGGTCGATATCGACGCAGGAGCGCGGATAAGGTCCTGAGAGCGTGCTTATGATTGGGTGATAACATTGCGCGAGACTAGTTAGATTGATAGAACAGGCTGCGGGATTGGGTCACGGCCGCGTACAAGAGGAAAAAGGAAGAGAGAGAGAATGCTAGAGAGAAAGACTAGAGTAAGTGAGATGCCGGTGCAAAGATTGAGAAAAGGGAGCGATATTTCCTGAACATTATTGTTAAAATATATTTTTATTCTCTTTTATTCTTCCCTTTTCCTCTTTCTTATCCCAGTATATGCGTATTAAATTTCAGTACGTGACGTTAGATAGCAGCGTCAGCCACCTTATCAGACTACAGATGTTACATTTCAGTACATACACATAGACTTTAAATATTTGAATGGTGTATAAATATTGGAATGGTGTATAAATAATTGTTTTGTCGTTCAAAGCCGTTCGATAGCCGTTCAATAGTCGTTCAATAGTCGTTCATAGCCGTTCGATAGCCGTTCGAAAGCTGTTCATAGCCGTTCGATAGCCATTCAATAGTCGTTCAATAGTCGTTCATATCCGTTCGATAGCCGTTTGATAGCTGTTCAAAGCCGTTCAAAAACCGTTCGATAACCGTTTGATAGCCGTTCGAAACTGTTCGATAATGGTTTACATATTATAATAATAATGCATTCATATTTAAAAGACTTGTAGACAATTGTTCGCGGGAACGTGCTACCTTTTGTCTTCTTATCATGTGCTGAAGGTAAGCGTTCTTTGTAACTGATACATCCCCTACTCTAAAATGGTTAATTATTTCTGCGCCTCCTTCTTTCCTTTTCCCACACGCGTGCATGCCTCGCATTATCTCTCTCTCTTTCTCCCGCGAATATCATCCTTTTCCCACGCCAATGCTGACGCCATCCTTCTCCTACACGCGTGCATGCCTCGCGCTATCTCTCTCGCACCGCCTTACAAATGTCGTATCATCCACGTGCATGCTTCGCGCTATCTCTCTCTCTCACTCCCAAGTGCATGCGAACGTCATCCTTTTCCTACACGCGAACGCCTCGCGCCCTTTCTCTCCAACGTGCATGCGGACGCTATCCCTCTTCCACACATTGCGAACGCCTCGCGCCTTTCTTTTCCAACGTGCATGCAAACGCTATCCTTGTCTTACGCTCATATGGACGCCTCGCGCTATCTTTCTCCCAGGCCCATAGAATATCATTAGCGCTATCCTTCTCCCACGCCTCCTCGCGGCAACGTACCCTCGCGTTCCCTCTTCCCCGCGGGTCCCTCGCCTATTGGTTTCGCCGCGATCCCCCTCTTCCCCGCGGGTCCCTCGCCTATTGGTTTCGCCGCGATCCCCCTCTTCCCCGCGGGTCCCTCGCCTATTGGTTTCGCCGCGATCACCCTCTTCCCGGCGGATCCCTCATCTATCGGTTTCGCCGCGGGTCCCTCTCCCCCTCTCCGCGGACCCCTCGCCTACCGGTTAGGTTAGCGGGTCCCTCGCCTATCGGTTAGGACGCGGTCCCCCTCACACCTCTTCGCGGAACCCTCGCCCATCGGTTAGGACGCGGTCCCCTTCTCCCCACTCCGCGGACCCCTTGCCTACCAGTTAGTACGCGATTCCCCCGCGTGACGTCATACCCCCCGCGCTGATTTCCTCTCGCCCCTCACCACCCCTCAGAGGACCTGCGTTAGAACTCTCCTATATACCCTACAGTAATAAAATAAATAATCGATCAACGCTCTTTGTTGAAAACAACAAAATTAATAATGATAATTAACTGTTAAAATAATATATTCGTAACTTATAATATTATTGACTTTTTCACTCCAAGCCAGACTCGGCTTCAGCAAGATAGCTTTCTAATCACGAAACGATCACGAAAGCCGACTTGCTCTGACCACATCCATATTGCTTCTCTCCCGTTTCATCGGTCAAGCGCGCGTGACCGATAGTGACCGCGCCCTGTCCCGAAACTACGTGTCCTAAAACCCTAGATAAAATAAATCCCTTGATCTTGATTTCCGAAACTCTTACAGTTCAGCCAGCTTGACGCTACATTCGACCTCGAAAGACGCTCATCCAAATACGAAAACACAAAATACACTACATTTAAGCGATCAAATAATTCTTATAAGCTAGTTGACAAAATAAACTTGTGTTCGTTAAGTGATACTAATATTTAGATTTGATTGCAGTCCTTATTGCGTCGTTATGCTTCTCTATCTCGGTTGCATCAATATTATCTCCGACTCGGATCCGAGGCTTTTATGTTTCTGGGTTCCACTGTAACCTTCTTTTAATTTGTTTTTTATTTTTTATTTTCATTTTGTTTAGCTTGCGCCCGCGCCTTTAGGCGGCTACTTCACGGAAAATTTTCTCGAAAGTGAACATTACTTTTGAGGTTTATATAAAGCGAAAATTCGCCAAGATCCGGAGAGAAAATGCAGACATTGGACAAACTTTTTAAAAGACTGTTGTCCATCGACATTACTTTCGGCTTGTACGACGAAAATAAAATTGATTTTATAAAAGAATTACCTCTCGAAATATCGAGCATTGTAATGGCGATGCTAGACTGGAGTTCTCTTAAATACGTTGCGATGGTTAGTCGCAGCTGGAAACGTATATCCGAATATGAACAAACACGAAGAAGAAGACTGTTGCGACGGATGAGCAAGACAAGGAAATATGCTTTGGCTAAATCGAGAAAAAGAAAAATTTTCGTTTTAATCCGTACAAACAAGGGCGCTGAAATAACATCGCACAAATCAGAAATTACAAATATTTGCCGCTCCCGAGGCGTAGAATCGTCAGGGACGAACTAATATAAGAGTCTAACATTAAAATGTTAATATAATAAAATAAGTAATCGATCAACGCTCTTTGTTGAAAACAACAAAACTAATAAAGATAATTAACTGTTAAAATAATATATTCGTAACTTATAATATTATTGACTTTTTCACTCCAAGCCAGACCCAGCTTCAGTGAGAAAGCTTTCTAATCACGAAACGATCACGAAAGCCGACTTGCTCTGACCACATCCATATTGCTTCTCTCCCGTTTCATCGGTCAAGCGCGCGATGCCGTAGTTTCGATAGTGACCGCGCCCTGTCCCGAAACAACGTGTCCTAAAACCCTAGATAAAATAAATCCCTTGATCTTGATTTCCGAAACTCTTACAGTTCAGCCAGCCTGACTCTACATTCGACCTCGAAGGACGCTCATCCAATACAAAAACACAAAATACACTACATTTAAGCGATCAAATAATTCTTATAAGCTAGTTGACAAAATAAACTTGTGTTCGTAAAGTGATACTAATATTTAAATTTGATCGCAGTCCATTTTTGCGTCGTTATGCTTCTCTATCTTGGTTGAATCAATATTATCTCCGACTCGGATCCAAGGCTTTCATGTTTCTGGGTTCCACTGTAACCTTCTTTTAATTTGTTTTTTATTTTTTATTTTCATTTTGTTTAGTTCGCGCCCGCGCCGCTAGGCGGCTACATCACGGAAAATTTTCTCGAAAGTGAACATTACTTTCGAGGTTTATATAAAGAGAGAATTCGCCAAAATATGGAGAAAAAATGCAGACACTGGAGAAACTTTTTAAAAGACTGTTGTCCATCAACATTACTTTCGGCCTGTACGACGAAAATAAATTTGATTTTATAAAAGAATTACCTCTTGAAATATCGAGCATTGTAATGGCGATGCTAGACTGGAGATCTCTTAAATAAGTTGCGATGGTTAGTCGCAGCTGGAAACGTATATCCGAATATGAACAAAGACGAAGAAGAAGACTGTTGCGACGGATGAGCAAGACAACAAAATATGCTTCGGCTAAATCGAGAGAAAGAAAAATTTTCGATTTAATCCATACAAACAAGGGCGCTGAAATAACATACCGCACAAATCAGAAATTACAAATATTTGCCGCTCCCGAGGCGTTGAATCGTCAGAGACAAACTAATATAAGAGTCTAATATTAAAATGTTAAAGTAATAAAATAAATAATCGATCAACGCTCTTTGTAGAAAACAACAAAACTAATAAAGATAATTAACTGTTAAAATAATATATTCGTAACTTATAATATTATCGACGTTTTCACTCCAAGCCAGACTCGGCTTCAGCGAGAAAGCTTTCTAATCACCAAACGATCACGAAAGCCGACTTGCTCTGACCACATCCGTACTGCTTCTCTACCGTTTCATCGGTCAAGCGCGCAATGCCGTGGTTTCGATAGTGACCGCGCCCTGTCAAGAAACTACGTGTCCTAAAACCTTAGATAAAGTAAATCCCTTGATCTTGATTTCCGAAACTCTTACAGTTCAGCCAGCATGACGCTATATTCGATCTCGAAGGACGCTCATACAAATACGAAAACACAAAAAACACTACATTTAAGCGATCAAATAATTCTTATAAGCTAGTTGACAAAATAAACTTTGGTTCGTAAAGTGATACTAATATTTAGATTTGATCGCAGTCCTTTTTTGCGTCGTTATGCTTCTCTATCTCGGTTGGATCAATATTATCTCCGACTCGGATCCGTGGCGTTCATGTTTCTGGGTTCCACTATAACCTTCTTTTAATATTTTTATTTTTTATTTTTATTTTGTTTAGTTCGCGCCCGAGCCGCTAGGCGGCTACGTCACGGAAAATTTTCTCGAAAGCGAACATTACTTTCAAGGTTTATATAGAGCGAGAATTCGCCAAGATACGGAGATAAAATGCAGACACTGGAGAAACTTTTTAAAAGACTGTTGTCCATCAACATTACTTTCGGCTTGTACGACGAAAATAAAATTGATTTTATAAAAGAACTACCTCTCGAAATATCGAGCATGGTAATGGCGATGCTAGACTGGAGATCTCTTAAATACGTTGCGATGGTAAGTTGCAGCTGGAAACGTATATCCGAATATGAACAAAGACGAAGAAGAAGACTGTTGCGACGGATGAGCAAGACAAGGAAATATGCTACGGCTAAATCGAAAGAAAGAAAAATTTTCGATTTAATCCGTACAAACAAGGACGCTGAAATAACATACCGCACCACGAAAGCCAACTTGCTCTGACCACATCCGTACTGCTTCTCTCCCGTTTCATCGGTCAAGCGCGCGATGCCGTGGCTTCGATAGTGACAACGCTCTATCCCGAAACTACGTGTCCTAAAACACTAGATAAGTAAATCCTTCGATCTAGATTTCCGAATCTCTTACAGTTCAGCCAGCCTGACGCTATATTCGATCTCGAAGGACGCTCATACAAATACGAAAACACAAAATACACTACATTTAAGCGATCAAATAATTCTTATAAGCTAGTTGACAAAATAAACTTTGGTTCGTAAAGTGATACTAATATTTAGATTTGATCGCAGTCCTTTTTTGCGTCGTTATGCTTCTCTATCTCGGTTGGATCAATATCAAGAGACACGGTGGTGTCTCGCGCCAAGTCACGCAAAGCAAAGACCGCGTGTAACAAGAGCGAGGCACCCCGGGTATCTATACGCGAGTCGGATAGTTGAGAGTACCTTAGATTACCAGATCTGAATAACGGCTGAACCGATCGAATTCTTGATAAGCTTAATCGATAGCTTGGGTTCGATTTATATAAGGAAAGTGTCTTTATTTTCGCTCTGCCTGTTCTATAAAGCAGAGATATTATGAAGCAAAGTCGAAATGTGGAAATTTTCATGTAAGAAACGTCACCATCTCCATCATCATCATCATCGTCGTCGTCGTCCCCTTTACCGCTATATATGTATACAACACATGCATAGAATATAGTGGTATTATGCTACACGTATATATACACGTACACAACACACATGTAATAATGGCAATGTATTTCTTGTACGGTTGGCGTCTTTGACGAAAGATTGCGCTAACGGCGCTTCGTGATGTTACTGCTTGCATCCATATTTGCCTTCGACAGGTATAGGTTAAGTTTGCAAAATGCCG
>NW_021852662.1:54600-60000 GCF_003651465.1 Formica exsecta | reverse complement strand
AGCGAGGCACCCCGGGTATCTATACGCGAGTCGGATAGTTGAGAGTACCTTAGATTACCAGATCTGAATAACGGCTGAACCGATCGAATTCTTGATAAGCTTAATCGATAGCTTGGGTTCGATTTATATAAGGAAAGTGTCTTTATTTTCGCTCTGCCTGTTCTATAAAGCAGAGATATTATGAAGCAAAGTCGAAATGTGGAAATTTTCATGTAAGAAACGTCTTCATCATCATCATCATCGTCTTCCTGGTCGTCGCCCCTTTGCCGCTATATATGTACACAACACATGCATAGAATATAGTGGTATTATGCTACACGTATATATACATGTACACAACACACATGTAATAATGGCAATGTATTTCTTGTACGGTTGGCGTCTTTGACGAAAGATTGCGCTAACGGCGTTTCGATGTTACTGCCTGCATGCATCCATACTTGCTTTTGACAGGTATAGGTTAAGTTTGCAAAATGCCGGGTGCAGTGTTCGTACGCTTTCATTAATAAAAAAGTAAGGATGCAAAATTCTTCGTGATACTTGTGGATAGTTTGATCAGGTATATCTCATTTATATTAGAGAAAACTAAAACATTACAAAAGTAATTTATGTATATGTAAAAACAGAACAAAGCATCGTAATACATATATTTATAAAAAAAAGATGTGTGTATTCTATAATATGTTTATTATAAGATATGTATGTGTGTATTTTATAGATTCAACTACCCAGAAGTATCAGGAAGAATTTTGCAGCTTTACTTTTTTATAAATGAAAGAGTGCTACGCTATATAATGTTGCACTCTGGAAAATTTAACGTCAAATACCTGTCAAAAACCAGTATGAATAACTGCGACCAGTAATATAGGCATACGCACACAAGAATTTAGTATATTTGAATGCATTTGTTAAAGGAGTGTCATCATATAGTTATTCGTCATGCATCATATGACTACAGATAAGTATAAATAACATTGGTGAAATGCAGTCTGTAAAGTTAATGTGTATAAATCTTATGAATTTCTATTTACATAAATATACATTTATTTTTCAGTGGAACACGAAGAATTTCGCAACTTCATTTTCTTATAAATGAAAGAGTGCTATCAGCCATACATTATTCCATTATGTTATATAATAAATATTGCAGTCTGGAAAATTTAATCTATACTTGTTGAAAGCCAGTATGGATAACTGCGAGCAATAATATAGACACATTGAAGGATCCAGTGTATTCGAATACATTTGTTAAAGAAGTGTCATCACATAGTTACTTGTCACGCATCATATGCAGTTACAGATAAGTTATAAATAACATTGGTGAAATGCAGTCTGTAAAGTTAATGTGTATAAATCTTATGAATTTCTATTTACATAAATATACATTTATTTTTCAGTGGAACACGAAGAATTTCGCAACTTCATTTTCTTATAAATGAAAGAGTGCTATCAGCCATACATTATTCCATTATGTTATATAATAAATATTGCAGTCTGGAAAATTTAATCTATACTTGTTGAAAGCCAGTATGGATAACTGCGAGCAATAATATAGACACATTGAAGGATCCAGTGTATTCGAATACATTTGTTAAAGAAGTGTCATCACATAGTTACTTGTCACGCATCATATTATTCTGTACATAAAAGTATTACGGTAAGATTAAAAAGTAGGCAATTCCATTTAAAAAATTCAATTTGACCTTGATCTGACCTTGGCAACGCCATCCACGGTCAAACAGCTATTACCGTTGTTTGTGTCTTTTTAAGCCTTACAACTTTTGTCTGAAATATTTTTCTCTAAAATGCAATGTTTACGAGATATTTGAGTGTATCCAGACTTTCGACACACCCTGTATGTATATACACATACTTGAAATTTCCATATGTAAAATATAAATCAAGAATATATAAAACTTATTTAAAAAAAAATTAAATATACTAAGTAGAAAAAAGATTAGGATTTTTGCAATACCTTCCCTAAATAGCGCTTTAACATTTTGTAACTGACATTTCAATTAAACATGTTTCGCATTTTCTAAAGCTGCATCGTAAGCTTCTGTTTTAATCAACGCAGCTGCCAAATTATTATAAACTTTCATACGATGCTCTAATAAAATCTGCAATTTAGCATCACTAACCGATTCTTCCTCTTCATTTTGATTCAAATTTGAATTACTTTTTGTCGATGACAGATATTTTAATGCTCTCCAATAACAATATATTGCAAAAAGCAGCTCTGTCCGAATAAACTATCCATTTTCACGTTCACGTTGCTCATTGCTACAAAAAAATAAGTTCAATTATTATGCCAAAAAATAGACTTAATCTTGTCCTTAAAGATTCCCACAAGATTTGTTTTGCTATATTAACATAAACATGCAACTCATTGCTTAGCCATTTATAAGTGACCTAAAAATATTAATTACGCGTTTGTTACGTTCTGGCGACTCCAGAATACCTTCTTTCCGCGACGTTGCGGTAACGGGTCGTCAGTTGGTGGTAAGAATAAATCGTTCAATAAACAAAACATATTGCACCATACGTTTCTTTTAAACAGTCATTTGTCAGTAACTATATCTACCAGTAACCGTAGGAAAGACGCAAGAAGATCGGTGATGAAAACCACTCCGGTCTTTTCCTCAAGATAAATAAAAATTACAGTAGAATTTTCTGGCGGAAGAATAAGAAGATAATAAGAACTTCTTAACGAAATATTTAATAAACGCAGCTGCATCAATAATGATAATAATTCTTCTAACGGACAAGTACAACTGGATCAATAATGATAAAATCTCCTTGACAAAATATTGAATAAATAGAGCTACATCAACGACGACAAATATAATTATAAAGAAGTAAGACCCTTTCTAATCAGATCACGTGCACGAAGGTCCGCCGGGAAAGCTAATGTTTAAGGGATTTTTGAACTGATATCGAGCTCACCAATCGACGATCACCACGGGTAAAAGAACCCTAAACAAAACCCTAATGTTAACGATAGAATCTTTGCCTCATCACTTTGACTAATATCCTCCGTATTATTGTAACACGCGAACAAATAAACACTCACACATATTCACACATATGAAATCAACTAATGTTACCATTTCGATATAATAAATCCATGTATACTAACTTAATTTAATTTAAATATGAATAAAGTCGTATTTTATTAATTAAAATTTAATCAAATCTTTATTAACCCCCTCTCATTCCCAGTCCGAAGATCGCACTTGGTCCCATCCCGCGTAAAAGAGATTAAATTCTCTTACCAGAAAGGGACTGCCGAGCGAACTTCTGAAAAACAATGTAACAGTGACCCGAACGGTCCTTTACCTGATTTTTGGACCGTCAAGTTTGTTCGACCCGATTCTAACGCCCCGAGGCGTTTGACTTCGGGATAATAAAGATAGTGGTTGCGCCCTTCCATTGATTCATCCCTCCTCGAGTCTGGACGTAACATACTGTTTAAAAATTTTGGGGGCTCGTCTGGAATTGTAATGTGCGATCTTTTAAACTGGAGTGAGTAAAGATGTATACTTTAATTGTGGAAAAGGATTTTTTGATATCTATAATCAACAAAAAGATTTTGCAAAATAAAGTTTTTGTCGGTAAAACAGACCCTTTGGGATCCCCTTAAGAGGTACAGCTGTTAAAGACGAAATAGAACGAAATTTTCAATTTTCTCAGGAAACATAAGTAATGATACTAGGAGAGTTTTAATGCAGGTACTCTGAGGGGAGGTGCTGGGCGAGGGGAAACCAGCGCGGGATTATGACGTCACGGGGGGGGCAAGCCGGGGAGTATGATGTGATGCGGGGAGAGGGTATGACATCACAGGGGGGACTGTGGCGCAACCTTAGATGAGGGGTTTGCGGGGAAGAGGGAAACCGTGGGTCCGGGGAGAGGAACGCGAAGATACGATGTCCATAATGTGTGGGAGAAGGATAGCGCTAATGGTATTCATATGGGCATGGGAGAAGGATAGCGCTAATGGTATTCGCATGCATGTGGAAGAAGGATGGCATTCGCATACATGTGGGAGAGAGATAGCGCGAGGCATGCACGAGTAGGAAAAGGAAAGAAGGCGCAGAAATAATTGACTTTTACGAATAATAATACAAAATTTTTATTCAATATTTGTGTGTATCATATAAAAGTGTGTGAGTGTGTGTGTGTGTGTGTGTGTGCGCGCGTGTGTGTGCGTGCGTGCGTGTGTGCGCGCGCGCGCGTGTGTATGTGAAAAATAATAAGGTCCCTCTGGAGCACCCTTTCGGGAAGGACAACTCCCTCATTCCCCCTAAAAGATGAGTTAGCCTCTCGAAATGACCGAACACGTGTTTCACGGTTTTTCATAATTTTGAGCCGTTTCCGAAATATCAGGGGTGGGACAGACTTTATACACATCCTGTATAATAGAAATTTAAATAAAAAAGTGTAAAAAATTATGTTTGAAACGTGTTATAAAACTCATATCACACTATGCATTAAAAATTGAGATTGAAATTTAAAGACTGAAATTTGATCAATCAGAACAAAGAAATTTTAATTCCTTTTGTTGTGTGTGTGCGTTCGTGTGTGTGGTGTGCGTGGTGTGCGTGCGTGCGTGTGTGCGCGCGCGCGCGTGTGTATGTGAATAATAATAATAATAATAATAATAATAATAATAATAATAATGATGATGATGATGATAACAATATTTGCTGCGCGCTCCTTCTGAAACAGAAAAAGATACAAGTCTTATTAGTATACTAATTTAAATATTATAAAATTTTAAAAAGGAATACTTACATTACCCTCCTGGGGCCGCCAGTTCTTCCTCCTCCCACAGTTCTTCCGGCTCCCAATATTCCTCTTCTTCATATGGCTCAAGCCCAAGTAATGGTCTCACATAAAACATATCGCTTTAAATATGTGGATGTATTTCTCATAATACGTGATCCTCTTCAGTATCGCTACATAACCTTTCCAGCGACCATCACTCATTTTGCCGCATCCACCGCATATATTGTCTGTGTATAATATCGATAATAGCAAACTGAAATATAATATTTTATTAATAAATATCACAAATACACATAATATATTACTAAAATACTAAACATTACGTATCCGATTATAACCAAATATAATTATTATTGCAGCCATTTTCGAACACTTTAACTTTAACTTTAACACTGTTCTTCACAGACAGTCAGACACTTTGTGACGGACGTAACGGAGTAGACATCGTTTCGATTAAACATTTTAGAGTAGGAGAAGTATGGGATCGTCCCAATTGCGCACATTACTGATCGGACACGACAATATTTCCCGATCGGACACAGACCCGATCGGACACATGTACGATCGGACACAGTCCCGATCGGACACAGGCTCGATCGGACACAGACCCAA
>NW_021852662.1:28809-53983 GCF_003651465.1 Formica exsecta | reverse complement strand
CTGTGTCCGATTGAGCCTGTGTCCGATCGGGCCTGTGTCCGATCGGGCCTATGTCCGATTGCAACCATATGTGTCCGATCGGAATTGTCCGATTGGGTCTGTGTCCGATCGAGCCTGTGTCTGATTGGGACTGTGTCCGATTGCAACAGTATGTGTCCGATCGGAACTGTGTCCAATCGGGTCTGTGTCTGATCGAGCCTGTGTCCGATCGGGACTGTGTCCGATCGAGCCTGTGTCCGATTGGTACTGTGTCTGATTGCAACAGTATGTGTCCGGTCGGAACTGTGTCCAATCGGGTCTGTGTCTGATCGAGCCTGTGTCCGATCGGGACTGTGTCCGATCGAGCCTGTGTCCGATTGGTACTGTGTCTGATTGCAACAGTATGTGTCCGGTCGGAACTGTGTCCAATCGGGTCTGTGTCTGATCGAGCCTGTGTCCGATCGGGACTGTGTCCGATCGAGCCTGTGTCCGATTGGGTCTGTGTCCGATTGGGAAATATTGTCGTGTCCGATCGGTAATGTGCGCAATTGAGACTCACTCAGAAGTATCACTTACAAAGAAAACTTATCTTCTGCACTTGTAAGAAAACAAAAGTAAACATGTTTCCACGGACAATTATCTACAGTTAAAGTATGTCAAATATGAATAACGGATTGTTATAATATGTAAACCACTATTAAACTATTATCAAACAGCTATCGAACAGTTTTTGAACAGCTTTGAACAGCTTTGAACAGCTATCGAACAGATGATCCACTTTGAACAGCTATCGAACAGCTATTGAACAGTTATCGAACAGCTTTGAACCACTATCAACTACATTGACCCGCTATCAAACGACAAATTTATTACTTATATTCCAATAAAATAAATATTTTAAAAATTGTATGTCTGTAGACATGTAACATCTATATTTTAATTAAATGGCTGACGCTGCTATCTAACGTCACGTAGTGAAATTTAATACTCGTATACCGGGATAAGAAAAAGAAAAGGGGAAGAATAAGAGAGAAGAAAAATATATTTTAACAATAGTTTATTCTAAATAATGTCTGGGTAAATCTTTATGATGATTCGTCCACCAATTGAATATTTTGAATACATTTTGTAAAGCGCAATTTTATAAATGCTTTTCACAACGCATAGTATTAGTAACATCGAGCTTATTTAACGAAGCGATATCTTCACAGTTCGCATCCAAGGTCTCAATAATGACGTCGTTTCTTGCATCATTTCTCAATATCGCTACTTCCTTCACGATAAAGTTTCGCTCGATAATGAATCCTTGCTAATAAGATTTGCGAAAACGAGAGTGCATATCGAACAAGAGGGCGAATCTATTTTTATCAAAATCTAAATTCAAATCATCGTAAAGAAAAAATTCCGAGTTTAGATAGAGTTTAACGTTGATCAATTTGCAGTCGTCGAATGTAGTAATATCTTTTGACACAGCATTTTTTCTGCCGGGCTGCAGCGCAAAGATAACGTATCGCGGCTTCTCCAGCTGAGAGGCGGCTTTCACGAATGCTTGGTCGTATTATGCAATAGAGGAAATTCGTATAGATCCCAAGAGCGAAAACTCTTATTCAAGTATTGCCCGCTTTCCAACGCGCGCAGCAAGGATAGTTTATTGACCTCGCTCAATATTACATGTGGCATACGCCATTGTATCTTGAATAATTCGATATCAGCTTCAGTCGAAGCGTTTCCAAATATGCAATTGTTGTCGTTGCGTGAACGTATCAGAATTAATTCGTGACGAGCGTTAATCACAACGCGCTTATAATCTTCGCAAAAACCCAATAGTATGTTTAGCGGCACGCAAAAATTGAAGTAAGCTTCAACAGCATTATGCAACATATTCCACGCGACATTCTCCAAGATTTTACCTTTCTCGGCTGTTAGAGATACGTAGTTTTTAATCGTGGAAGTTATTCCAACGTTTCTGTTGCGGTCAATCTCCGTACCGTCGAGTTCATATCGAAATTCATCAAACATAGACGCGACACAAGTATTTTCCAATACCATTCTTGCCCCTTCATCTACTGTACGCACCCTCAACTTTCCCTCGACGTATAGAAAACTTTCACATGGTAACGTGTACAAATCTTGATATTGTATCGGTATCCGTATCTCGTCGCTATATCCAAGCGTTGTGTTGGAGTATGGATTGTACGTATGAGTCTCAATCTTGACGATACGATCGTCAAAGATCGGCTCGCCTCCGATATTCAAGATGTCAATCATATTGTTCAAGTATTTCGTACGACGAATCCCAATGATTTTAAAAACTCGTGATTCAACGCGCTGAGCTTCTTTTTAGCGTAACCAGATATCTGATTATTGTCACCCGATACCGCAGTCACTCGCCTTCTCGCAAAAATATTGTCCCTCGTAAAGATATTGTCTCTCGCGTGCTCCGTGCTTTCGTTCAACACAAGCATTTCATTTGTCAAACGCTTTTTTTTTGCCGCCGCCGTATATGCAACTTTACGGCAATTTCCTCTCCTCGAAAATCGAGCAATGTCCTTCTTGATCAACAATGCGTATTGTTAAATCAGTTCTCCGTGCGACGATCGGTAAATAAATGACCTGTGCTGGCGCTTCCGATATCTTTTATCCTGGCGGCACGCTCGGTGAAAATTCATGTATCGTTCATACTCGCTTGTCATTGCTGTACGCGCCAGTGGTTACGCTGCATTCTATACGAATAATGTTTACGCTAATAATATTTATCGGTACATCCGATTCGTGCCATTTCCGAGGCTGTAATATACGATTCGATGAGAATCCCAACAACGATCCAACATTGTCTGGTTTATTAAAATTTATTCTATAGACACATTTGATTTCACTATTTAGCGTTTTATGATTAACGCGAAGCATTATTGGATATTCACGATGAAGATAATATCGAAGATCACGATGTTCTTCGATATTATCTGCGTCATCAACAATATCGTTGGAATCAACTACGCGTCGATGTCGTAAAATTGCACTTCGGAGATATTCGTTTATGGCGTTTAATTCGTACGATCACTCGGGAATCGTAATTTCCTTATCGTCGTTACCAAAATAAAATTTATTATTCCAAGGATTCACGTTTGACATCGTATGATAAGTTACAAAGTCCGTTTAACCAAACTCGTAATCGTCATCATTTAAATCTATAGCCGGAAAGTAGCTTACAGCAAGAACGCTACTCTTGCCAGTCAACGTAAGTGTGAGTGACATGCTGGAAAATTGTCGAACGAATATTGAGTCGCGACGGTGAATTCGAAGATTTCCAAAACTATCGAAATATAGTACACGATCTCCCCTCTTTGCATACGCAACCCAATGAGTACCGAAACCATTGACGTCATCCAAATTGACGATACCGCTCTCATTTCGCCGTACACCGTTTATCGGTAAATTATTGCGCATGAAAACGCTTCTAAAAAATGGTATACGCATACGTCTTGCAAGTTGTTCCAATAGTACATTGGTTGTTACACCACCAGGCATTTTTATCGTTATTTTGACGTTTTTTTTCTTAGCCGCTGTTGAGAACCCTCGTCCACGCTTGTATGAAGCGAGATAAAGTCCGTGACCTTCCGTGGCACGATTATGACGTTGCATTTGTTTGAGCTGACGTTGCGCCTTGCTATCGTTCACCGCCTTCGCGATTCCCGCTGCTCCGCCAGCCAACGAGCCGAGAACTCCCAATAATGGTAAAATTGGTAAGACACCACCGCGCTTCGCTATAGGAAGTATTTGTTTTTTCACAGTCGTTTTCTTTATCGATGACTTTTTTGTTTTCATCCCCATACCGAATTTTGTCTTTGCTTTCATAGCTGCCAAAACAGCTTTTTATAGCAGCTTTAAAATCTACGGAAACTAGGCGCAGCTGGCATCAACCTCGGCAGCATCGAGGCCCGGATCAAAATCCTGGATCAACTGTGGGCCAAATTCGAGACACAGCATGAGCCAATCCGCACCAGCTATAAGGAGAGTGAGTACGCGACTGCTTTTGTTGATGCCGTAGAAAATACTTACGTTCAACAACGCGGCAAGCTCGCCGAATATGCTGAGCAGCACCGCGCTGCTCCTCCTCCGTCGGCGGAGTCTAACGAGCAGCAAAATAGCGATTGCTCGTTAAAAACCGCGTTGCCAAAGATCAAGTTACCTCCGTTCTCAGGCGCGTATGAAGACTGGCCGTCCTTCCGCGATTTATTCCTGTCCGTGATCGGTACAAATTCCGCTGTTTCTCCCATTGAACGGTTCCATTATTTGCGTTCGTGCCTACAAGGACCTGCAGAAAACATGATACGTCCGTTAGCGGTTACCGGGGAGAACTACGAGCGCGCTTGGGCAATCTTGAAGAAGCACTTCGAGAACAAGAAAGGTGCGAGAATTTCTTCACGCAAACGCACACACGCACGAATGATGGACGGTACGTCGTTCGGCTGCCGTTCGCCATTAACCCAAGGAACCTCGAAAAAACTCGCAAGCCAACCGAGAGACTGCTGACCGCAATGGAGCGGAAAAGCAGCCGGGACTCTCGATTCGGCGACCTCTACTGCTCGTTCATGCTGGAGTATGAGCAACTGAAACACATGAGCGAAATTAATGAAGGGTGAACCGCAACTGACACGGACAACAGGATCTGTTACCTACCACATCACGGAGTGCTACGCGAATCAAGCATCACCACCAAACTTCGCGTGATTTTCAATGGGTCGCAGAGCATCCGGTCAGGAGAATCGCTGAACTCGCAGCTCCTAGTGGAAGCTAACCTCCTTCCCGCGCTTGTCGACGTCCTCCTCCGCTGGCGGTGGCATCGCTATGCCATCGTGGCGGGCATCGAGAAGATGTACCGCCAAATTCTCGTGCACCCCGACGAACGTAACTTCCAGCGTGTGCTATAGCGTCGCGACAACACGCGTGAGGTTCAGGAATACCGCTTGAATACAGTAACATACGGTCTCGCGTGCGCGCCGTTCCTCGCGATTCGAACTCAGCGCCAGCTCGCCGACGACGAAGAGTCTCGCTTTCCTCTCGGTGCCGCCGCTCTTCGACGAGAAAAGTTACGTCGACGACATCGTATCGGGCGCCAACACGAAGTCAGAGGCAGCAACGCTGCAGCACGAACTCCGCGGACTTTGCATGGCGGGCGGGTTTCCGTTGCGAAAATGGGCCTCCAACTGCGAGGAGATCTTCACCGGAGTCCCGCAGGAGCGTCTCCTCAAGGCTCAGCACACCTGGGAGGATGAGCTCCATCCCACCCTGGGTCTCCGATGGCATGAGCGCAACGACCATTTCGCGTTCGCGATCCAACCCCGCACGACGACCGAATACACGAAGAGGCGAGTCCTCGCAGAGACAGCGCGTCTCTTCGATCCGCTGGGCTCCAGTAATTTCCGCGCTAAGATCCTAATCCAATCCGCCTGGCTCCAAAGACTGGATTGGGATGCTCCGCTTCCATCATCCGATGCCCAACAGTGGCACCTCCTCCTCGAGGAGCTTCCGCAACTCGAACAAATACGGGTTCACCGCTGGCTTTGCACCGGAGAGGAATCCTCAACCCTCCAAATACACGGTTTCGCGGATGCCTCTGAAAGAGGCTACGCCGCCGCCGTGAATCTTCGCACCGTGACCGACGGCACCGCGACAATCCACCTCCTAGCTGCAAAGAGCAAAGTTGCTCCGATTAAACAAATTTCGTTACCGCGCCTTGAACTTTGCGCTGCATCTTTATTAGTGACGCTTACTCACCATCTCCGCATTGTGTTGAGTCTTTCTGCAGCGCCAATATTTCTATGGTCAGACTCCATGGTCACCCTCTACTGGATTCAAGGACACGCCTCGAGGTGGAAGACGTACATGGCCAACCGAGTCGCCCAGATCCAGACGCTGCTCCCGGAGGCACGTACCTGGACGAGAAAACCCGGCTGACTGCTCATCAAGAGGAATAGCTCCCAGCGAGCTGGCACATCATCAGCTGTTGTGGACGGGCCCCAACTGGCTTCTCAAGGACGAACGCTGCTGGCCGGAAAAGAACCTGGAGGCTCCCAAGGGCGAACCGCCCGAGAAGAAAGCGTCCACGCACCACGCCGCCGCCAACGAAGAATTTGAGCCCGAGGAGTTGCTCAGATTTTCCTCTCTGCAACGGCTCCTCAGGGTGACAGCATGTTGCCTTCGATGGCGACGCTCATCCGCTCACGAACAAATTCCAGGCGACGCTACACCAAAGCCGGTTCTCAAACCGGCCGAGCTCGATGAAGCACGGCATCGATGGCTCCGCGTGGTGCAGACAATACACTACGCCAACGAAATCACCGCTATAAACGCCAACAGCATCGTCGCCCACCGCAGCCCTCTATCAAAGGTGAGCCCATTCCGAGATCACAACGGCGTGCTGAGAGTCGGACGGCGACTCAAGCACGCCATTCTGTCAAACGACGAACGACACCCGATGATCACCCCATCAACGTCATGGCTAACTCGACTTCTGATAGACTCATGCCACCAAAGAACACTACACGGCGGAGTACAGCTCACGCTGGGTTTGCTCCGTCAACGCTTCTGGATTCCGCGAGGACGGGCCGTCGTCAAACAATTACTCCATCGATGTGTGACGTGCACCCGATGGCGAGCCACCGCACCGCAACCACAGATGGGCAATCTTCCTCGCGGCAGAGTTACTCCTGGACGCCCGTTCCTCCGCACCGGCGTGGACTACGCCGGCCCGTTCCAAATTCGGACGTCTAAAGGGCGAGGACATCGAGCGTACAAAGGTTTCATCTCCGTTTTCGTGTGCCTTTGTACGCGAGCCGTGCACTTAGAGTTGGCCTCGGACTATACAACCGAGGCCTTCTTAGCCGCCTTCCGCCGATTCACTTCACGGCGCGGCTTGTGCACGGACTTATACTCTGATTGCGGCACCAACTTCATTGGAGCAGACCGCGAATTGAGAAAACTCTTCCAGGCATCATCGTCCGACGGCCGTCGCATCGCGCACATCACAAGCTTACAGGGAGTGCGATGGCATTTTAACCCACCCGCCGCGCCGCACTTCGGGGGGGCTCTGGGAGGCGGCTGTCAAATCCACTAAACACCACCTAAGGCGAGTCATCGGGGAAGCTACCTTAACATTTGAGGAGTTCAGCACCTTCCTCACACAAGTGGAGGCCTGCCTAAATTCAAGGCCACACCATGCTTTATCCGACGACACCGACGACTTCACCGCACTGACACCCAGACACTTCCTCATCGAAGCCCCGCTTCTCGCCGCACTGGAGCCATCGCTGACCGAACAAAGGGACACGCACATATCGCGATGGCAACTGGTGCAAAAATTGAGGGACCATTTCTGGCAAAGATGGTCCCGAGAATACCTGCACGGACTTACCTCTCGACCAAAGTGGCTGGAACCCGAGGCGGCTCCCAACATTGGCACGCTGTGCTTACTCCGCTCCGAGACAACCCCGCCAAGCCGATGGCCCCTCGCCCGCATCATCAAGCTGCACCCCGGAGACGACGACATCGTGCGCGTGGTGACCATCCGGACACCCACCACAGAGCTCATCCGACCACTCACCAAGTTCGTGTTGCTGCTCAGCATCACCGAGACATCACCGACCACAGAAAACCGCACTCTTGTAACTAGTTATAAGAAATAAAAAATAAATGTAAAATAAAATTTAATCCAACGGGCCGCGCCGCGTTCACTCTTACATTTCGTCAAAATTCACTTTATCCTTACTTTATTTCTCTCTTTTCATCTTCGCTGCCACGCAATCACTGCACTTTAAAAAATAGTCAAATTTACAACCGCAAGCACGAATGCATGGCCTTCTGCCAACACATTTTAATTTCAACTGTTCACTTGCATTATTTTCTCACTGTAAATTATTCATTCACCACATAAACTCAATAACACCGCATCGTGCGTAACCTTACGCGACACGATACACAACACATTCTGAATGAGCGCGTCTCCCCGCACTCCCGCTCGCCATCCCGCTTCACTCGATCACGCATTCCAGATCGAACGCGTTAATCAATGAAACTTTATGGGCAAGTCGCGAACCTGTTCCTTGGCACGCGAATTTTTATTTTGTTAACCGCTTACGACAACCGCTATTCCTTTTGTGAAACCGCTTACGACAACCGCTATTCTTTTTTGTGAAATCGCCTATAACCGACCGAGCTTTTATTTGGAACTTTTGTAGAATTTGTGATCGTGTTAATTATTTTGTTGTAATTAAAAACGTGAACTGTACTCGCGAGATTTATTTTCCGCGAACCAAAAGATCCTCGCACACACTTTTCCTATTTCGCCTCGCTCTCGAACAAGCTGTAGCAGCTGCTTTTTCGCTAAGAGTCGAATCTCTCGCGGTAATACGTGTTCGCGCTTTCTTGGCGAGTATATTATCCGCAACGTGTCGTTGACCGAGATCGTTGCTTCGGGGATAAGCTATGTCGTGCTCGCGACACGCGGCATCCAATGGATTGATACCTCGATCGCTTCTAGCCAATCGCGTTTCTAAATGAGTTCCCGGTTCGCAAAACTGATAGCCTGGAATATGTGATTCGATAGGATGTGCGTTTATCGCACGATTTAACAAACCGCTACCTCTTATAATTTTTGCTGGCATTTGCCACAATCTTTTATTAACGGTGTTGGACCGTCGATATGTGTTTGCTGCCACGGCAAATTATAATGTCGCATGCATCAGCGATATTGTTGAACCTCTGAGTCAGCTTTTATATGTTTGGAAAGCTTGTCTCACAATTGTTCCATGTAGCTCCCAAAGTCTCGCAGTAAAACAATCTTGGAGATAATCTCTAACTACTTAGTGGTAAGCTCGAGAATATCGCTGTTAACCGATAGAAGAAGAAACATTTTGAGACCGAGCAGTTTCGATTCGGTGCACCTCTATAAATAGGGCCCCGATGACCCATTCTCCAAAAATCTGATTTGAGATTCGCGAGAGCAAACATGCGGTTCGTGCGACAAGCGACGATAATCAAAGTGACAAATTTTAACGATAAAACACGGGTAATGCCCGAGAAAGAAATACGGAAACATGGAAACATGCTGCCGACTACTATACGCGGTATCATTTGCAGTCCTTCGAATTGCGGTAAGACTAACGTGTTGATAAGTTTGATAGAAAGTCCACACGGTGTACGTTTCGAGAATGTGTACATATACACATTTGTATTGAAACATGTATAAACGATCATGTAAATACTGACATTTCTTACGACGATTTTCGATTTCTGTCGGAAATGTTGGCAACACAAGTATGGATTTGTAGTGATTGATAAAGACAGTTTACAGACTAATGGACGATATCGAAAAGCATTTAACGATTTTGCAATACCGTAAAGTGATTAGTCGCTATTGATTCATCGATCGAGCAACGTCTAAACATTTTTGTCCGGGCGCAACATGACGACGATGACTGACAGTGACGATCGTGAGAAGATTGCAAGAGAGATTGCAAAAACGAGCGAATCAATCCGCAAAAAATATCGTTCTTTAAAAACAGGTCAAATGGAGGAAGACGTCGCATTGGAGAGGTACTTTAACCCAATTATCGAACCTCTAAAACAATTTGTCGAAAATACAATCAATGTGGAATCTAATGAAGCGAAAATCGAACCATCGAGTATGCTTGAAGACAAGCATCTGAAAAAAGAGTCAAAGTATGGAACAAAGCAAACACGGCCAAATATGTCATTAAACGATTCGCTAATAACTTCTACTCCAAAGCGAACACGGTTAAATATATCATTAAACGATTCGCTAATAACTTCTACTCCAAATCAATCAAAACGTAAGCGAGTGAAGCAAATTGAACCATCGAGTATGCTCGAAAACAAGCATCTGAGAAAAGAGTCAAAGTATGGAACAAAGCAAACACGGCCAAATATATCATTAAACGATTCGCTAATAACTTCTACTCCAAATCAATCAAAACGTAAGCGAATGGAAAATTATCGAATGCGGTTACTCCGATAAATAACGTACAACCAAGTCAAATATTGCACGAAAAACCGTCTCCATCTGTGGATGAAATGTTCGAAACCATGCCTGAAACGCTTGTGACGTCGGTTCAACATTTATTACAAACGTCCGAGAGTCAAAGTACATTGCACACACACTTGGGCCCACTAGGGCAAAAATATGTGGGAGCTATTTTGAGTCAAGATAAAGATAACAATATGGATTATGTTTACGGTGATAAATTTTGCAACGAAGGAATGATGATTGGTAATAAAATCTTTGATTTGGATAAAGATGACAATATAATTATCGGTGGAATAAGATACATGGGAACATCAGGTCTCTACGAGTTGATTTTCAAGAGAATGTCCGACGGTGATGTATATACTGATGATAAAATTAAATACAAAGATATATTACATGCGACAAATGCGCATAAACGTGGCAACAATATGCGTAATCCAGTATTAAGTAACAAGGGATACAACTGTAAAAATATAATAGCGCCATTAATCTCTAATAAAAATATAATAGCATCTGGAAAAGAAGCTGGAAGAGGTATAAACATACCGCGCGCTATGACGTTAAACGATAATAAGATCGATTACGTGCATTGGAAAGATCCCAACGAGTTGGTAGATCGCTTGCGATTGATGGAAGCTTCGCGTCAAGCCGGCAACAATGCCCACGACAATGAAATATTATCAATTATCGAGGAAATTTGCGAAGCTGGCCTTATTATAAATTAATCTACGCGTCAGCGAAACGAGTCAGTCTGTCTGTTCGAGAGCGAGCCAAAATTAGAAAAGTGTGTGCGAGGATCTTTTGGTTCGCGGAAAATAAATCTCGCGAGTACAATTTTTATTTTTAATTATAACAAAATAACTAACACGATTACAAATTATACAAAAAGTTCCTGATAAAATTGTTTTTCGACTTTGATCGCGATGGAATAATAATGCGAAGCCCATGTGACAAAGAAGAAATTAAATTAAAAGTAATTTAATGCAATCTCAAACACTGTCATTATTGTTTGTATGTCGATTAATAAATTTGGATTATCGTTGGGAACACCGAACAACTCATACTATCAATAGAATGGATTACTAAGAAATTACGTGCGCGATAACGCTCTGTGTCAGACAGCATCCGGCTTTGACGCAAAGTCGCGCAAGATACGACGCGTAGCGTAACCGGAAGATGATACTGATGCCGCAAACAAACAGAACGTGAAAATAAGTGTCAAGCTTTTGGAAGGCAGACAGGAAGAATTTGAGAAAAAAATAATCACGCTCGAGACGAATATGCAGACGCTACAAATAATGATGGATGAGATATAGAAAATGCTTCGGTATGCAACTCACGCGCAGACTACTTCAGCGCAGGAGAAGAAAGATATATAAAGAATATACGTGGAAGAATTATCTCATTATTACGAATTATGCGTCGATCAAATATGCCGCGAAAGACCTCTAAAAAACAGCTGCTCGTGGAAGAATTGCATGCTCCAGCGAGAAAAAATTTCCCACGTAGACGTCTCATAGTACGCGGATACGACGATCTGTGGCAGGCGGACGTGGTCGAGATGCGTCCATATGCACGATTCAATAAAGGCTACAACTATATACTCACAGTTATCGATGTGTTGAGCAAATATGCGTGGGCTGTACCGCTCATGAGTAAGAGTGGAAACGAGATGTCGGAAACGATGGCAAAGATAATTCGAGACGTAGGAAAATGCTCGAAAAATTTACAAACCGATAGAAGAAAAGAATTTTACAACGCAAATATACAGAAACTCGTGAAGAAACACAGCATTAATCTACGGCGTGCACCGTTGAGAGGGAGGACGTCCAATCTGGCACAATGGATAAAACGCCAGTCGGCGAAGCGAGTGAAGCTGCCGCCGCGAACATAGTGATTGCTCACACCCGCCCGCGACGACACTTTGAACACCTTCCCCTGGTCAGGCTTACGCAACAGCGTACCCGCGTAAAATGCCGCCACCGCTGAGCGCAGACGAGTAACCACCTGGTTACGAGCACCAGGTGGCACCTTGACCGTGTCACCTCCGGGACGTCGGCACCCGACAATGAGCTTTCCGGTCGCCTCACACCATTCCCACCGAAAGGACAACCTTTTGGATTGCCTCCGCGCGGCATTCCGAGCCGTCGACCACAGGGAGCGCTCTCCCCCATCGCGCAACCTCCCCTTCTGCGAACCGGAGAGGAAGGCCGCCACGTCCTCGTTGGTCGGAGGACGGCCAATCCGCCTGGCCACAACTCCCGGCAGAAACGCCCACGCGAGCGCCCTGACCGTGTCGTCGCCAGCCGTAAGCATACGGAAGACGTGCGCGACGGACAGGACGTCCGTGAAGTCAGCTAGCGGAAGTAGTCCACAACCCCCATGTTTCGGGGAGAGGTAGACCATCTCCGCGCTGGCTCTCTGCGGGAGGTTGAGCCAGGCCTTGGCTTTGCGGCGGATCTCTAAGTCCGCCGCCTTTAATGTACGCTTCTCCACTGTGGCTCCGCGCAGCAGAAATTAGTTAAAAGAAAATCTCATAGACTTATTTTACAAAATGATTAAAGACTAGAGCATTTCGCAATTAGTATGGACTTTTTACGGTACTTACCTCCAATTTGTGTGAAAGCGAGGAACTTTATTTGTGAGAAATACTCGCTCGAATGAAGCCAATTTACACTATTTCCGATTGGACATTTTTTTACATATTCTTTTTGCCAGAGAAAATTATATTTCTACGTGACAGATGTGCAATTCCGATATTTCGCGATAAATGAAATTGCGAAATTCCATAGTAAATGAGATCACTGATAAGCGAAATTGTCTACATTTTTCGCATTTGTGGCAAGATGTTGGTGGCCACTACCTCCAGTTTTTGCCACGGAGCATGGAGGGATCGGTCAACCGCGCGAAGATCTTCGAGGAGGACCCCGATGGCGGCAAATGGAGTTTAGTCGACCGAGCAACCCGTCGGGATACCAAGGTGGTGATACGGCTCACCGTTTGCCAGGGGATGAACGGGCTGTCCCTGGATTTCGAAGGTCGTCGGTAGGATCCTGCCGCCTGCTCCCGCACCAATGTGCAGTGTGGCACATTTAGCAGGGTTGAACCGCAGTGCCACCGACGATGCTCCGTCCTCTGCAGCAGTAAGAAGCCGCTGCATTCCCTGAGGCGTATCGGCAACGAGTGCAATATCGTCCACATACGCTAAAATACTAAAGCGCGAGCCCAACAGATCAAACCTCGCATCGACGTCGGACACTGCACGCAGTACCGAGTCGATAACGAGGTCAAATACTATCGGACTCAGCGGACAACCTTGTCGTACCCTCGAGCGAACAGGGATGGGAGCGGTGAATCCGTCGGCGGCGCGCACCCGCGTGGTGCATCCCTCATACATGGACTGCCATGTACGAACGATGCCCCCCGGCACCCCGGAGCGAACGAGAGCGCGGCGGATCACCGCGTGCGGGACCGAGCCAAACGCATTGGAAAGGTCCAGCCACGCGACGACCGCCTGCCGCCTAGTCCTCCGCGCATCAGTCAGGATCTCCTGCAAGACAAAATTGTGCTCAAAGCAACCTTCGTCTCGCAGGAATCCCTTCTGAGCCGGACTGAGCTTGTTGTTATTGACCGCCCAATCGGTCAGACGATCGGCAACGAGCGCCGCGAAAAGCTTGGGGGCAGTGTCCCCCAGCGCGAGAGGACGCCAGTTGTCTAATACTTCCCGGTCACCTTTCTTATACACCAATACGGTGTTGGAGGTCTTCCAGGACGCTGGGACTGCCTCGAGCCGAAAACACGCGTTAAACATCGCGGTGAGGAGCCGCACTCCCGGATCCGCCCCACGAAGATCGCGGTGACACCGTCGGGACCCGGCGCAGAGTTCGTCATACGCCGGAGCCGACGGTCCACCTCCAGCTCCGTGAAGGAATCCCAGAGTGCAGATTCCTCCGCAGCGGCCAAGGGGTCAGCACGCTTCACCTCTGCGCCCGGTTCGTCCAGGTGTTCCCCGCCGCAGTATAGCCTTTCGAAGTACGCCTGAACCTTCTGTTTCGGTACTTGGCACGATTCAGTTGGCCCCTTTAGCACTTCTCGGACAGCCTTGCGACGGTTCGCCCTGTTCAGAGCCTGAAGACGCGTAGCTTCGCGCATCCAGCCCCCGCGTCCTTCTCCCGACTGCTAAGGACCGGCCGGTGCCGGCCGTCTCCTATCGCCGTCTCGCGCTGGCACTCTCCCTTCACCCCGACACGCTCGCGCCCCACGCGACCGATCTGGGCGGTCACGGGCGCGGGGAGCATCCCCGCCGACCGCTCTCGCTGCATCCTCCCCGAAGAAGTTGGCGACAGCAGCCGCCAACTCCTCCAGGTCTGCAATCGAGGCGATGGCTTACGCATGCCCGACCAGCGCGTCACGAGCAGCCACTCGTTGCCGCCTGTGCTGCCTTGCGACAGCACAGCAGGGGTCGGTTGGCCACCGGACGACAAGCTGGGCGGGATGTTAGCACGCCGCGGGACACGGGGGTGCTCACCGCCCCCGCCTCTAGAGATCGGCGGTGCCTCACCGTTCGCTCCGTGCCGCCGGGTACGGGCGCGCCCCGTCGACGACCCATCATCCCACGGACATCTACCTGGGCATTCGGATGTCCCGCGATGCTGGCTTCAGCACGCTCTCCCGGTGCTCCCTCCACGCTGGTCCTCGGAGGTGGGATGTCCGCAGCGGCCCTTCGAATTGTGCGGACCAATGTCCACTCGAGGACGACCGGACATGGTATTATATGCGAAGAGGATGTTAAATTCGCCGGCGTTCGTGGCGGATGACCGGGCGTCCGCCGCAGCCCCACCGGCGCCGGACTGTCACCTTCGCTGGAGCTGCCGCTCCACCGTCTCCTCGCTCTTCTGCCCACGTGCCTCTTCCACGGCCCACCTGAGTCCCCCTCGTCCTCCGATGGTGGTGAAGGCAGCGCCGCTCCAGGTTGCCGCCGCTCCTCCTGCCCGGATGTTGTGGGTGGTGTTGTTTCGAGGCGCATCCTGTGGACCACCTCGCGCGGTGACACCTCCGGGATGGGAGGGAGGGGGGAGGGTCGTGATGGTGTGACCCTCCTCGCGGAATACCCCGTGGACATCACGAGGGATCCGCAAGTCGTCGTTGTCACTGTTTGAGTGGTCAACATGGCGGATCCGGACGCCGCAGGCAACGATGGTGGTGTTGTTAAGTTTATGACTCCCGCACACACGCCGCAGATGGAAGGTGGCGTGGCGGGAGTCACCTGGGAGGGCGAGGTCCCACGTTGCGGGATTGGCGTCCTTGCCGAACCCCTCGCCCCCCAGAAGCCTGCGGCGTCAGCGCGGCACTTAAGTTGCGTACCGCGGTGCCGGCTGGGGATGTCGTCACCGGCTGGGCCCCATGGATGGTCCTCCCTGATGTTGGGGGCCCCCGCGGTACACCCCTGGCCGATGTCCGGGCCAAGGGATCCGTCTTTGTTGCGCACTTCTCGACCGGCACGCTTGACGCCCGATTTCGGCTCCTGGTGGCAGAACCTCCACAGAATGTCGTCGGGAGGGTCCTCTCGGGCGTCTTCCTCCTCGCCCCCCCAGACCGCCGAAGGATGGTGATTCGGCGGCCGGAGACCTCCTGGGAGGCGCACGTGCCGGCCTAGACGCGCCGCTCTTCACGAGAGGCACGCTCGTGGATCGCCGCAAATTCCGGTAATTATTGGACCCCGCCTGGCTGGTGGTGGTTGGCGGGGGCCCTGCGATCCTCCTGGTCGATGTTTCGCTCCCGCTGGATGGTCTGCGAAGGCTTTTGCGTGCTTCTCTGGATGCATCATTAGACGATAGGGCCTCTCCTATCGGCCGCGCCATTTTGGGTCGGGGATCCGCCATTTCCCTGTGGATGCGCCATAGCGGCGGCCGACGTCCATCGGGCGGCGCCTAATATGGCGGCCGTCATGGCGGCCGGTCTCAAGATGGCCGCCTGTGTTGATGTTGTGGCCAGCGACGAAGATGGTGGACGTGTCGCTGGCCCCGCTGCTGTGACGGCCGCGTATGAGGGGGACTCTCCTGCTGCTCCGGGTGTTGTGGAGGCTCCTGCGGATGGTATTGTTGCAGGTGGTGTGATGGTGGACGTCGTGGCCGTGGAGTGTGACGTGGGTTGCCGCGAGGATGTACTGCTTCGCGACGATGCTCCAGCTGCCGCCGATGCAGATGGGGCGGCTGCAGAGGCCCGGGTCCGCACACCTGAAAGCCCACCACTATTACTTATTGTTTTTTGTGCTCCGCGGGTGCTGCAACACGCCTCTGTCCGGAGGACGTGCTCTTTCTCAAAATGTTCTTTAACTCTTCTATAGGGGACCGCGCCTGTCCCCCTAAAATTGCATATGGAGCACACGTATGCGATAGTGTCCCCCAGATGAAATTTTCGCAAGTGTCTGGCTAAATACTGCGTGTCGCAGAAATCACCCCTCGACCTAACATTTCTGTCCGCGCTCCCCCAGCACCGTGCGCAACGCACCCGCTCCTCTAGGAGATACGCGAGCACAACTTCGATGGGACCCTGCGCCATAACTATAAGAATAAATAATAAATAATAACAATAAATAAAATATGGACGCGCAGTGCGTGTGGAACCCCGCGCGCGGAGCCCGAGGGCGGCACGTGGCGGGCTAACATACACACGATATATGCAGGTCACCCGCGGCAGCGTGTCACGGGATGGCGGCACGCGGTAACAGCAACAGGTGTGACGACGTACCGCCACACCGAGACACACCGCACACACGCACCACACCCGCGCACCGCACACTCACCACACCACTGCAGGTCACCGTGGCGCAGAGCCCCAGATCGAGGGCACCCTAACCAAACTCGCGGAGCACACGCGTCGCGGCACTTCACTATACGCTCGCACGCGGAGATTTTCGCTTCCCGGCAAATATTAACAATATCGCGGACACTCACACGCGGAATATAAAAATACTCAATAAATAGAATACTTCTCTAAGCCAAGTCAAAACACTAAAAGAATGGATAGAAGCCCACGCGCGGAAGAGAGGTTATGCGCGTGGACACCCCAAGGATCCAGATTACCGCGCGGATTGTCAGATAACCTGAGTGCAAGCGGATTATCCGCCGCGGATTAATACCCAATAATCCAATGAAATTATGTTTTAATTAGATTATTACTTCAGGTCTTGCACATGAATGTGCCGGTGCCACTTCCCTCGGGCATCGCGGAGGTCCACCATGACCGGTGACACGATCTTTCGGACTTCCAGGGGTCCGATGTATCGGGGCGCTAGCTTAGCGTTGAATGCGCCGCTCTTACTGGAGAGGGGCCGATCTCTCTTCCAGACCTGCTCGCCTATCTGCGGGCGCCAGTCGCGCCGCCGCAGATTATAATGGCGTTCCTGTCGTTGGAACGCGCGAGCCAGGTGGATACGGACCACCTCGAAGGCCTCTTCGAGCCGTTTCCGGTTGACGTCCGGACTTGGAGCAGGGGCCGGCGGTCTCCGGTCCTCCGGGTGGGGTCGTGCCAATTCGCGCCCGTGTATGATGTACGCCGGGGTGTATCCGGTGGCCTCGTGTCTCGCGGTGTTGATCGCGAATTGTAGCGCGACTATCCGTTCATCCCAGTTTCGGTGCTGCTTCCCCACATACTGGGCGATCATTGTTTTCACCGTGCGGTTGGCCCGCTCAACCGGGTTGCATTGAGGCGCATAGACGGGCGATTTGCGGTGCGCGATCCCGAAGGCGGCAAGGAGCGTCTTGAATCTCTGAGACGGAAACTGGGTCCCATTATCGGAAACCAGCGTTGTTGGGCACCCATGCCGATATATGAGATGTTGAGTCACGGCATGTGTCAGATTCTCAGCGGTGGCCCGGCGTAATGGAACCATCTCTAGCCATTTGCTGAAGCGGTCTTGGATGGTCAGCAGCCACGTATGCCCCTTCGTGGATCGGGGTAGTGGCCCGACTAAGTCGACGGCGGCCTGCTGCCAGGGGGCGGTACAAGCGGTCGCGCGTAGAGTCCCGGCCGGTCGCTGTTGCGAGGCCTTGTGTGCTATGCACGTCGGGCACTTCCGGACATATCGGGTAATGTCTCGGAACATGCCTGGCCAATAGTACATTGGCGCGATGTGAGCGATGGTCTCCACTCTAATTCGGTAGCGCTGTAATTACGCTCCGCGGCGTTGAGGGTTCGGCTGGCGTAGGCGATGACTCGCTCTCCCTCCTCAAGGTGTTGGGTTAATACGGCCCCCAGACCGTGTGCACTGGCGTCGGTTTGGAGGACAAATGGCCGCGCAAAGTCTGGACAAGCCAGGACCGGTGCGGTGGTCAGGGCTTTCTTTAGCCCTCGGAAAGCGGCCTCCTCGTGGTCCGTCCAGGTCCATTTGACCTTCTTATGAGTCAGCCTGGTGAGAGGTGCGGCGAGGGTCGAAAAGTCGGCGATGAAGCGCCTGTACCACGAGGCCACTCCCAGAAACTGGCGTACCTTCTTCACGGTGGTCGGTGCTGGCCAGTTCGCGACGGCGCTCACTTTATCGGGGTCGGTGCGGATACCCCGGCGGTCGATAACGTGCCCGAGGTAGCGGAGGCTCGTCCGGCAGAAGTGACACTTATCCGGATTGAGACGGAGCCGTGCCTGGCGCAGGCGGCGAAAGACCTCGGACAGATGCCGTAGGTGATCCTCGAATGTGCGGCTAGCGATAATAATATCGTCGAGGTATACCAGGACGTGCGGTTTGAGTTCTGGGCCGAGTATCGAGTCGAGCAATCTCTGGAAGGTAGCGGGCGCCGAGTGCAGGCCAAAGGGCATCACCCTGAATTGCATTAGGCCGCGGCCGGGCACCGTAAATGCGGTCGCCGGCCGGCTCTGCGGTGTGAGTGGCACCTGCCAATATCCGCTTTTTAAGTCGAGCTTTCTCAAGTACTTAGCCCCACGCAGCTTATCTAGCTACTTCCTGGTCAATGATGGCCTGCATCGCCGGATTACGTGGGCGATATCGTTGTTTGATGGCAGGTACAGGCTTTAATCGGATGTGATGTTGTACCCGATCGGTTGGCCCTTGAACTGCTTCCGCCCTTGGATCGTACTCCTTAGTTGGTATGAGTACTCACTGGGCAGATACTGGGCGCGGAAGTCCCGACAAAACTCAGCCCACAGGGTCCAGTTATTGCGGCAGTTGCGGTACCACATCAGTGGTTCGCCGCGAAGGAGTTCGGGAGCAACTGCTCGTCGTTGTAGCTGTATCCTCGTTTCAGCTCGTCGATGCGTTCCAAGAACGCCAACGGGTCCTTCCCGTCGAAGTGGCACCCCCACTTCCGTATTTGATTCATGGCCTTAGCTGGATCGACGGTGGTGGCTCCGGTTGTGCCGGCGGTCGGGCCTTCGTTTGTTAGTGGCATCTTCGTGTCTTCGGAAGTCGTGGGGTGGGACGCGAAAAGAGTTGGGTTATCGATAACAAAATGACGGAGCTGTCGGCGGAGCTCGTCAAGGGTGCCTACGGTGTCGAGTCCGTGCGAGGCCGGTAATTTAATTATCGCGTTTTTCTTCAATTTGTTTACCCACGCGGGCATCTAAGTAGGCTGAACGATTTATCGGTCTAATTTTGTCCAGTATTTTTTCGTTTCGTTTGTCATCTATCATCGTAAGATTGTAATCTGGCAGATTTGTCTGTACGATTGTTATTATCGCGGGCTTTTTTGTTCGTATTATGACGTTTTGCGTCGTTAATTTACATTTCTCCTTTAATGTGATTTGTCCGCTTCTTTTTATTTCTAGTTTTCGCGTTGCGTCGTTTTCGCACGTTATTTCGATCGGTTGGTTTGCTCGTGTAGAGTATAACCATGAGTTTGCATTACTCAGCGCTGTCCATATTGTTGTATTCGTGTGTATGTGTCGAATATTATAATTGTTTGTGTATGTCTCTAACTGTACATGATGTTATAGCCCGAAAAGGCTATACAAGAATTAATAGATATATAGTATTTTAGAGATATTATTTTATACGATAAGATATTGCTCAACGTAGCTCTTTCCCTGATTCTAATGCTTTACTTTAGTCAGCTCTTTCTCAATCTTTTCTGTTCTACTTTACTTGTTTCATCTTTTAATATTAAGAAATCGGTCGGGTTACGACATATCAGATATTAAGCTGATAAGAACAGATAAATTGCCGTTTATTTTGAATTAATGTTCCCCGGAGAGACAGTACCTCTCCGGGGTGCATATGCAATTAAATGCGGCAATTGGCCGCGCGCAAAATTTAAATTAAAACTATGGGCGGGAAACAATAGCCCCTCCCGCCAGTGGGCCTTAAAATTAACGCGCTGGGGGAGCACTAGCCTCCCCCAAGTAACGGGTTAAAACGGTGATAAATAAATTGCTCCGGCTGGCTGACCGGGGCAATGTATATCGAGATCACAGCTGATCACCCCCGGGCCGATCACAGATAGAAGGTCATGGATAAAAAGACCCGGGGGCGCGCACTCGGCATAAATATATATAAAAAATAATTATGTAATTCGCGACGGACTCATACTCGCATAAAATACAATATTATAAATACGCGACATACACACTCGAAACAAACAGGCCCACACAACATGCAATAAAATATAAAAATAAAAACGGGTAATACAATAAAGCAGAGCAAAGGGATTAGTCCCCTGCTCTCTCGCCGCTGCGAGTAAATAAATAAATATATGTGGGCAAGACATTGCACGCAATAATTTACGCGACATACATACTCGAGACGAAAACGAAAATACAATATATAAAAGCCGCTATGGAAGTGCCACACCTACGCATTGGTGGACCAACGCTGGCAAATCGCGCGAGGGGGCGTCGCGAGCACCCCATCAGCCGAGGGGCGAGAGGGGGCGGCGTACTGGCGCACGCCAGACACATGCTCCACATAGATGTTTCTACCACCAACCGAACGTTAAAGAACAATATGTGGAAAATGTTTACGCTTAATGGAAATTACAAGTGGATCGACGCGTTGTCCCGGCTCGTTGGAGTGTACAATGCACGAAAACATCGCACTATCGGTATGAGACCTATCGATGTTACCCCCGCGATCGCCGATAAACTTTTAAATACGGTATACAGCAACGTAAAGATTGCTGCACCAGCAAGATTCAAAGTAGGCGATCCGGTACGCGTGAGTAAATTCAAGACCATCTTTGACAAAGGTTACACGCCAAATTGGACGACCGAAGTGTTTAAAATTGTTAAAGTACAGAAAACTAATCCCGTGACCTATTTTCCCTTAAGATTTGCGCGGAAATCCCGTCGCCGCCGGATTTTACGAATACAAGTTACATTACGTTGCTAATCCCGTACATCTCGTGCTGCGAAAACTGTAATATTCGATGTATTTTTGTAACGCGAAGTCCGTGTCGCGTGCATTGCTGCAGGTTGCGGTAATGGGAAGAGGCTCACTTGCGCACAGTACAATTGGACACGTTGCATTTGCATACTGTGATATTAGACACATAAAATTGCGCACCGTTCGATAGGACACATTTCACTTGCGCACAGTTCGTTAGGACACATTTCATTTGCGCACCGTTCAATTGGACACGACAAATTTTTTACATCAAAGTACGTGAGATACGTTGAAGGTTTCGATGGATCGTACGATTGCATATACTTGTTATTAGCATGTGCGTATCTGTTGGAACATTGACTCAAACCACCGCGTATTCCGCGTTCGATAAATAAAACCATGTCGATATCCGTAAGCAATTGGAATGTAATATTCGTATGCTTCAACATGGCGTTCCATGTGTATCCGGGAAGAGTATAGTAATACGCGTGGTCGAGCCCATAACTTTTAATACATTTTTCGCGAAAATTTTCAAAAATATCTGCTAATAACAAGACATCAATTTTGAGATACAACTCGCTATATTCGCCCAGCGTTTGAATGGAGAACCGCTTCCAGACGTTCTCGGCGTGCGCGTAATCGCTCTCGGATATTGTGTCACCGGTCAAGGATCTGTAAAATGAATCACGCAGTGGTAAACACGTATCTTGCAACCTGTCGGCGCAGTCAATTTATTCGTACGGAAAGACACCCTTCCGTGTTAATAACAATTTCCCCTTCGAACGCTGTAGCTATTTCCTTGATAATAAAATGCGCGTCGTGACCGGATAAATTATGAAGAATTATGGGAATGCAAAAAGAATCTTTATAATTTAAATTACAATTTGAATGCGCGGGACCTCTGTACCGCCCGGTCAGATGGCAATGATCGCGTACGCGATCGTCTTGTATGGCAATGATCGCGTACGCGTGTATCGTCTTGTACGAATGGTTTCTCGCATATATGGCATTGTGTCGCGCTATGAAATTTTTCCCATTCATCAGGTGTTAAATTTACAATGGGGACATTAGCTGATAAAATATTTTTTACACGTTGCGCTAAATTTTTTAGTTCTTCGACGAACCATGACATGCAATCGGTACTGCGACGAGAATGATACGCGGATAACGAATCGTCGTACGAGCATTGTACATAATATGCAGTACTAAATACTTTATGATGTTGGTAATTTCTTTCTTCCTCCGTCTTCTCCAAAACGCACTCCAAGTTGGCGTATACGACAAAAGCCACTATTTCCGATTATAGTTGTTAAACGTGAGCCACTTGTCCTTATCGCTCGGTAATCGAATAACGCACCCGTTCATTTCTCGACAATCCACCGTATGTGACTGCAACTTGTCATCTGATCCAAAGTAGTGCAAATATCTATAAAAGAAATATTTTTTTAATTTTTGTTGAATTATTTCTACAATGTATTTTATTAAATATATACGTACCGATCGCAGATATATTTCTTGTGCTCTTTTTTGCTCAATTGCGATTTCACGAGCCTGGATAGATTTTTGATCCACGGGAAATGTCCAACGTTATTGTCTTCCACGTACAGCAGGTTAACGTGTTTGTCTCTCTTTAGCTCACTCAAACGTATCGAGACAATGTTCTCTTTCTCGATACTATATACATTTATAGATATATCATTGGCAAGTTCAAATTTTTTGATTTGATTCATAAACACTGGAAACTCAATGTCCTGGAGATTCAGTAGTGTCGTATAATGTGGATACGAAGATTCCTGATCCACTTTCAATTTAGCTGGATGTAGAGCGGGGACCACAGACCAAGCGAAACACGCATTGTCATTAGATTGCACGTTAATCACCGCTCTCTTCATTATTATTACCCGCGATAATTTTATGTGACATCCCGCGCGCAAAGGATTATATTTATTTATATTTACGGTTAACTCGAGTAGTCGCGACAATGCCCACCCGCTATTGCGTTCCTGAAATTCTTCGAGCGATGGTAGAGTAGACGCGACAACGCGCCGCTCGTACCATTCGCGTAAGTCGGATTTGCGAAAGAGTTCATAGTTTCTCGTATTAATACTTTTATTTACGCGTTTATCACCCGTCACAAATTCACCATTGAACACTGTATTAAATTTCACATTAAATTGTTTTTTCATCACTGTTTGCACGTGTTCGAGCACCATGTCTTTGGCATCCTCGAAAAATTGAGGCTCGATGTGATTATGATTTATAACCGCACCAGTCAATATGCGGCTCTCAAACGCCGTATCGATCTCTCGCCAAATCAATCCATGTTGTCGCGTGCTGCATCCTGCACCCGCATATACAAAACGCTTGCGTAATGTGTTCTTCAATCCCTCGAGTCGCGCAATTCGGGCAATCAGCGATTGTCGAATCCCGATCGATAATCGTGGACGTTTGATTCGACTTTGTTCTTCCAACGATTTGATATATTCGTCGCATCGTTGCTCCCACGCAACGTTCTCCTCTATCGAATTCACCCTTGCAGATTGCTCACGCAGATTTCGTTCGGCACTGCTTTCCGCCATATTTCCAAATTTATACCAAAACTTTTTGCTAATAAGATGCACTTATTAATAGCTCTTGTCTCGGAACCTCTGACGATAATACTAACAGGGTGTATCTCTTTACCATGATTTCTTATTCTATCTTGATGTCTCTTTCCATCATGTGTATCATATTTCAATTAAATCTTTATTTTGCGGTTTGCCACGTATATTTTGACTAATGTCGATTATTGCATTTTTGTCGATTATTGCATTTTTGTCGTCTAGAGCTAATGTCAAATCCCAAGTGCATCGCAAAAGTTTCAAATTACATGCAGCTGTCCAAGTATATTAGCACAATTTAGCCATTATAATTATTCTTATATTTGACGATTTTGTCATGTTTTGACACGCGCGTTTGAAATCTGCACATCGGCGCTTAAAAATTTATAATTGCATTTTTTGTTCATTTAGCTAAATCTCCACCTGGGGGTGATGTCATCGCGAATAGGAGCCGTACATCGGCGCTTAAATAAAAAAATTGAAAAAAATATCGCGTCTGCAATAATCCCCACTACATTGCAATTTTGCAACGCTAATACATATTTTAAATATGTTTAATACGTTCAGTATTGCATCGACCCCTTGTGTGAAAGGTTCATATAAAAATGTATCCCACTAAAAGAAGTCGCATGAATTATTACGTTCCGATTCAAAATGCTGATGAAACTTCACCGTGTAGAAAGAAGAAGAAATGTAACAAGTAAGTTTTAATTAACTTAAAGAATATTATACTTTTTAAATATTTTTATACTTTTTAAATATTTTTATACTTCTTAAATATTTTTATAAATAATATTTTATTACTCCCTAGCATTTCATCCGAGCCTCGTCGTGCGGTTCCTATACTTGGAAGATGATACGCCTTAACCCCTACATCATACAAATGTTTGGACTTTGGAATAAACGTTGGAGCTGTATCCTGCGTGGAATTGGTTCTCGGCGACAATCGAGCAAATCATATTGCCTTTTGAAATCATAATATTGCCTTTTGAAACGTGGAAATCGCTGATGCAGAAACGTGCGGACATTGAACGACTTCTACAATCGACTGAAACCCCATTGCGGATTCGAGATTTAACATTCGAAGTGGTTAAAATATCTGATTCGAATATTATAAAAATAGGATTATCCAATAATTCTTTATATATGAAACCACCAACTCTATTATATTTATTCGATTTTGAAAAATGCATAGATCATATGTATTACTGGCTATGC
>NW_021852662.1:18685-28474 GCF_003651465.1 Formica exsecta | reverse complement strand
AATAATAATAAATATCTAGTTCGAATATTATAAAAATCGGATTATCCAATAATTCTTTATACATGAAACCGCCAACTCTATTATATTTATTCGATTTTGAAAAATGCATAGATCATATGTATTACTGGCTATGCAAAAATACTCATATTGTAAATAAAAAATTCAAACAATTTGTAACGGTTTTACAACAGAATAATATCGCTAATGTATGCAACGCTGCAAAAGCGAACGTGAAAGTGATATGTTTAACAGCGAATCATTCATAGATTGCGAGTTATTAACATGTGCTGTAAATGATATTCTTCACGATGCTTATAATAAATAAGTTATTTTACTATTTATCTGTGAATTTAATTATTTAACCCATCCGTTATGTATGAATAAAACGGTGTAATAGATATGCACAGTCTGTAAAGATGTAACGGCAAGGCCGTTACTACGGCCGGTGTATAACTAGTCACCAAATATATAGATACACACACATGGCCTGCTTATTAACCCAGCTCTACCTGTCCTGCCCGCCGCCATATTGCTTATCGCATGCGCGTTCACTCCCAGCAAACCCGGCCGGCCGAGACATCGGGACCAGATCCCATCCTGCGATCCGACTCCAGACACGAACCTGCCTAATACCTACTGCCTCGCGGGGACGAGGTTTCTCTCGTCTCTGCCGGGTTTCGCCGGCTCTCTCTACCTTCGGGCTGAGGTTTCGCTCAGCCCCGTCGGGTTTCGCCGACTCCTGTCACCACTCCTCGGGCCAAGGTTTCTCTTGGCCCTGTCGGGTTTCGCCGGCTCCTAACACCTACCCGGGCTGAGGTTTCGCTCAGCCCTGCCGGGTTTCGCCGGTTTCCGTTGCCAAGGTAGGCCCGACGTGACACTCGGTACTACCCGCAATACCTCACCACCTAACCTAACCCATAGAATAAGGTGCATGTAAATACCGCGTTGTAAATATTAGTCGCATGCTAGAGATAAGTCCGCTAGCTCTAAGTCTCGTAGTCATAGACCTGCTAGGTATAAGGCCTGTTAGCACTAAGTCCGCTAGTTGTAACCGCATTTTAGTCTTAAGGCCTGTTCGTGCTAAGTCCGCTAGTTGTAACCGCATGCTAGGAATAAGCCCGGTCTAAGAATAAGTCCGCTAGTTATAAGACCTGCTAGTAGTAAGCCCTGTCTAGTATTAAGTCCGTTAGGTATAAGGCCTGTTAGTCATAAGTCGCTAGTTCTAATCGCGCCGTCAGCGCATGTAAATAAAACCGTCACCGCCTGCCTGCCGCGCCTGGCTTTCGCTTCTCGCGGCTTTGCGCCCTTCGCTTCGCGCCTGCGCACTGCGCTCCGCAGATCCTGCTACCAGCGACCGCATTCACCGCACGCTATCGCCAGACCCTGCACACTGTATCTATCTTTCTTCAACTGAATAAAACTATCTCTTTCTATCTATACTGTGTCTCGTAAGCTTGAGTCTCCCCTCCTCTCGAACCCGGACACCGACGAGCCGATCCGAGCGTCGAGCGAGGTGACCGCGTTACAAAACTTAGATCTTTCTCTCAACACACTCTGCTAAAGATGTAGAAAAATGATGAGATAGATGAGACGTAATACTCCAGTTAGAAGGAGACAAAAGATATGAAATTAAAATATATATAAACGAGAGGAGTGTGCAACGTTATAGTACGCAACCGTCTACGCCCTTACGACAATCTTAACAATATGTGTTATGGATAATGAAGAAGTTATGGTTATTGAAGATGACGAGGATGCCATTCCCGAAGATGACAACTTGATAGAAATTGAGAATTTGTTGGACAAATCATCAGACGAAGACCGCGTACTTTCGGAGGATTCCGATTACGATAGTGACTGCAGTAGTGATATTACGGACATAAATCAACGTACTTTAAACCGAGTTGAAATAAATAGTTTAGGTGTGGTGAAAATGTGCTGTATATACTTTTTTTATAAAAGTGAAGACAACGAAAAATATAGCACATGCTGTTTTATGCGAATTTCAGACTTATTTTCGAATATCCGTGTTATGCGAGAATATGAAAGTGCAATTTATGAACTAATCCTGGGATCGTTTTGCAGAGAGTGTAGAAAACCGCTGTATCAGATAATGCCCTGCAATATGTGCCCAATTTGCACTGTATAAGCTGGACAAAAACTTGTGTTGTGAAAAGACTTGAATAGGAAATATGGAGGAACTCAAATACATTACGCGATTAGAACAATATCTATGGGATGATTTCATAAGGGTAAACTCGGCGTGTTCAAGTGACTTATGGGAAGACAAGTATCTTAAATGTCTCGATGAGTTAGATGCACAATATCGAATCAGAGTGTCAGAGGGGCTTGCGATTCGATCGCTGCTTGGCCGAATTGCACGACTACAAAGTTTAAGACATTCGTTACGCAAACAATACAAACGCTTAGATGTCTATGTCCCGGCGCTATCGAGTAACATACCAGTGAATTCGGTAGTGCAAGTGACACATGGTCGAGAAATCAGTTTAATCAAATCGTATACAGCATGCTTGGACAATCACCTGAGACGTTATCCATTATCGGTCGAGTTCAAGGATTGGTGAACATTGTAAGTATCTGTTTTTAAAAATTTTATAATATTTGAATTAATTTATTAATAAGATTTCTTTTCTGTTTCAGATGGAGCGTCACCCTAACATATTATTATATATTTTATATTTTAGTATTTTTATATAATAATTATTATCATTATTATAATTTTATATTTTACACACACACACACACACACACACGCGCGCGCGCACATGCACGCACGCACGTACGCACACGCACAAACACACACACACACATTTATATGATTTACATTAATATTGAATAAACATTGTAACTGGGTTACTTTTCGCGAGCGCGCGCGGATGAACTCGGTCGGGATCAGGGCTCGTGAAAAGGTGAGACACACGAAAAGCTTAAGTTATAATGCAGCGTATTTATTCGCCTCTTTCGGCAATGGTCTATTTACAATATGTTGCGTGAAGCTAGCGCGCGGCGGATAATGCAACGCATTAGATGCAATTCGCGTTCGTTGGTCGGTGCGCGAGGTCGATCGGCGCGTGTACGGCAAGGCCGTGTTTATTTTGACGGCGCGCGGAATTCTATCGTGTGATACGGTTACGTATCTCGGTGCGATTATAATTGCTGGCTCACGCTAAAACCGTGTCGGTACGTTTGCGTGTGCTTATCCGCGTATTCCCAGGTGTGCGGAGTGATGCGGCCGGAGATCGAGAATCCTCGATCGGGCGGAGAACTCTCCGTCCCTTACTTCCGTACGCGGATAGAGGATGGCTATCGGGAGTCGAGAAGCCTCGACGGAGCGGCGAACTCGCTTATCTTAGACCGAATCTTAGATAGCGTGCCGGGATGTAAAAATGCTGCCGCTATATACCCGAGCGTCTAACGGTAACCGCGTCGTTCGCCCCCGGGTGGGGATAATGACGTGTTGTTTTTCCGCGGGTAATTACGGTAAATACGTCATCTCCCCTGGGCGAAACGGCGCGGCGTTTCGGCTGGTATCTCTCGGGCTTTTACGGCAGCACTCGGCGGTGTTCGGTTTTCCGAGCTTTTCGTTACGGCGACCGTGTAACTGTGGTACGGGCGTTCGCATAAGTGTTTAAAAAATGGGCGTTCGGCGCCTCTGCCCCTGCCCGGCTGGTGTTCGCCGGGCGGCAGACTTCCGGCGGCCTACTGCAGGGTAACGATAGGGGGTGCAACGTTACATCACCCCCCCCCGCCTACAGTGCCTGAACTTTGTGGCATTCGCTCACTCATTCGGTCATCTTGCGGCGGTAGCGCAATTTTCCGGCGCTATTGAACCGTAAGGTCCATCGTCCTTGCGGTATCCGTATTTTGTATCGCCGGGACACGTGTACCGCTAAATACGTGATCGGCGCTACTAGTCCCGGCTCGAGTTCCACCATGATCGGAGGTGCCGGCGCGGGCCCTATCGGGACCAGGATTTCGGGCATGGGGGGGGGCGGGTGGTGTTTCCCCCGTTGTTCGCTCCTCTGGTACTGGATCCTGGCCCGGTGGCGATCTTGGTCGCTTGGCTGGCGACCTCATCGGTGCTGGTGTTGTACGGCGACGGTGGCAGGCGGTTAGCGCCGGCGGCGGTGTGGCCAACATGGCCAGCTTCCGCTGGTTTGTCCTGTCGGACCGCTGGATGGCGGTGCCGACCTTCGGCGGCCGTCTTGGTGGTGGCGGCCGGGAGATCGGCGGTACTTCCAGCACCCCTGTGCCGTAGGGCGGCTCGGGATCTTCCAAGATCTCGTTAATAGCTTCGAGGATGTCTCTCGATATCCATCTCGAAGGCTTCTGAGCTCGTGATCTTTCTGGTTGCTCTCCTTTCGTCGGCTTTTGATTCTTAGCTCGTGGTGGGGTTGTTTTGCTCGTCGTCCTCCTCGTTATTGTTTTCGTCTATTTTGTTGTTATAGTCTTCCGGATCCTTTGTATTGTTGTTGTCGTCGGTATCAATATTTTTATTTTCGCCGGGAGCGGGTTTTAGGTCCTGGATATGTATATGGCGATACCATTTCCCGCGTTTGCTCCGGAGATCGACGATTACCGGCGAAATAAGCCGACGTACTTCTAGTGGGCCGATGAACTTTGGCGCGAGCTTTGCATTGAATGCGTTTGCTTTGTTGGATAGCGGTTAGTTTCGCTTCCAAACATATTCGCCCAGCTTTGGTCGCCATTCTCGCCGTCGTAGGTCATAATATCGCTGTTGTCGCTGGAATCCCCTGGCCAGGTTGATGCGCACGACTTCCTCGGCGTCTCGAAGTTGTTGTCGGACGATGTCGGGTTCTGAGGCCTCCGTAGGTGTTGGGAGGGCGGGGGCGGGCGGGACTAATTCGCGGCCGTGGTTTAAGTATGCTGGCGTGTATCCTGTGGCGTCGTGCGTGGCGGTGTTGTACGCGAATTGCAGCGCAGGGAGATTTTCGTCCCACTCTCGGTGGTCGCGGTCTACGTATTGTGCCACCATTGTTTTTATCGTGCCGTTGGTGCGTTCTACGGGGTTGCAATGTGGGGCGCGGACGGGTGCGGTACGATGCTCGATATTGAAGGCGTTGAGCCTCGTTGTTAGCGGCGCAGACTTAAATTGCGTTCCGTTGTCCGATATAATGACATCGGGGCGGCCGTGTCACAGTATATACAGTAGCGCAACTCTCCCGATTTTGTGTTGGCCAAAACGGAGTGCGCATGCGCAAAATAAGTAAGTTGGCCAGTAACGCCATCTAAATTTCTCTCTCACTTACTCTTTTTTTTCTACTCTCTCGTTCTCTTTCACATTATTTAAATACCCAATTAAATGTCTACTGCCTACCTTATTTGGCAGAATAGATGACATTATATGTTATTTATTGTACGATTGCGCAATTTATCTATTTTGCATATAGCATAATTATTTATGTAATATATTGTATATTAGCATAATTATATTTATCTTTTTATTATTTTATTTTTTTCCTTTTTTAAATATATTATTAACAATTTATCTGTATATATTTTTTATTAAAATACATTATTTTGGATTATTATCTATTGCTCCATATGTATCAATGAGTTAGAGAGAGAATGAAAAACGAGAGTGAACGAGAGAGAAGTTCAGATGGCGTTACATACCAACTTACTTATTTCGCGCATTCGCACTCCGTTTTGGCCAACACTAACATCAAAGGTGCCGACAGGGAGTTGCGCTACTGTATATACTGTGGCCGTGTCGCAGGATTATACGTTCGTGATCTCGCGCATTACGGCCGGTGCCGTGGCTTTTCTTAATGGCGCGAGTTCTACCCATTTTGAAAACCGGTCTTGCATGACTAGCAGCCATACGTGCCCCCGGCGTGCTCGGGTAAGCGGTCCCACTAGGTTGGCCGTGACGTGTTCCCAGGGGCGGTTAACGTTTGTCGCGTGCATATGTCCTGCCGGTTTTTGTTGTAGCGGTTTATGCGCTAGGCATTTGGCGCAGTGTCGGACGTAGTTGGTGATTTCCCGAAACATCCAGGGCCAATACAATTTTTCAGCAACGCGGACGATGGTTTTCGCGACCCCCCTCCCCGTGACCGGCCGTGGGGGCATCGTGGGACTGTCGGAGGATCTCTCCGCGTTGCTCGCGGGGCACGCACAGTTTCCACTGTTCGTCGGCGGATGTTTCTTTGAAGTTTAAACCGTGGAGGATATGGCGATAGAGCCCGTTGTTTGTGATTCGGTAATCCGGGTGCGCGGCAGGATCGCGTCGGATTTCGGTTAGCAAGCGATTGTACTAGCGGCAATGTATTGTTTGAATCGCGTTTATTTCCGGTTTTCGTGAGAGCGCGTCGGCTACGCGGTTTAGCGCTCCTCGTCGGTATTTGATCTCGTAGTCAAATTGGTGGAGCTCGAATAGCCAGCGGGCGAGTCGTCCAGTCGGAGTTTCCAGTTTTTGCAACCAGCGTAAAGACTGATGGTCCGTGATGACGGTGAAGGCGTACCCTTCTAGATAATTTTGCATTCTCCGTATGCCCCAGACAACCGTGAGACATTCGAGCTCCGTGGCGCTCTAATTTCTTTCGGCGCCGGATAGCGTGCGACTCGCGTAGGCGATGACGCGTTCGCCGTCCTCGTGATATTGCGTGAGGACGGCTCCGAGGCCGCCGGTACTTGCGTCCGTTTGTAGGAAGAAACGGCGGTTAAAGTCCGGGCATGCGAATACGGGCGCGGTGGTTAACGCGTGTTTTAATTGTTGGAACGCGGCGGCTTCTTCCGCCCCCCAAGCCCAGCGGGCGTTCTTCTTTGTTAATTGCGTGAAGGGTGCGGCTAGCGTCGAGAAATTTATTATGAATCGTCGGAACTACGACGCCATCCCGAGGAACTGTCGGATTTGTTTTACCGAACGGGGTTCGGCCCAATTCGCGACCGCGCTGACTTTGTCAGGGTCCGTGTGGATTCCGGTACGGTCAACAATGTGCCCCAGGTTTTTCAGGTGGTCGACGCAAAATCGACATTTGTCTGGGTGTAACCGGAGGCGGGCCTGACGGAGGTGACGGAATACTTCGGCGAGCAAGTCTAAATGTTCGTCGAACGTGCGGCTGATTATAATAATGTCGTCTAAGTATACGAATACGTTCGGTTCGAGCGCGGGTCCGATGACGGTTTCGAGCAGGCGCTGGAACGTGGCCGGGGCGGAGTGCAGCCCGAAAGGCATCACCCGGAATTGCATTTAGCCTTTTCCCGGTACGGTGAATGCTGTGATCGGTCGGCTTTCTGGTGCCAACGATACTTGCCAGTACCCGCTTTCTAAATCGAGCGTCGTTAGATATCGGGCGCCGCGTAGTTTGTCCAAGGTGGCGGTGACTTGAGGCAGCGGGTATGCATCTTTCTCGGTGATCTCGTTGACTTTCCGAAAGTCGATGCAAAAGCGGTTTTTCCCGTCCTTTTTCCGGACGACCACTATGGGCGAGCTCCATGCACTTCGAGATGGCTCGATTACCCCCGCTTTTTCCATTTCTTCGACTTCCGCGTCGATGATGGCTTGCATTGCCGGATTGCGTGGCCGATATCTTTGCTTGATTGGTACGGTCCGGTTCAATCGGATGTAGTGCTCGACCAGCGGGGTCGGTCCTGTGACCGCCTGGAACTTTTTGAGTTTGTGGTCCAGGAATTCTTTCAGACGGTTTTCTTCTTCCTTTGTTCAAGTAGCCAGCCCGCTGGTCTTTCCGCAGGTTGGCTGGCGGTGTCGGGCTCGTAGCTGTCGCGGTGGTGAGATTGTGAGCCCCAGGCGACTCCACAAATCGATCCCGATGAATGCGGCTTCTCGGAGAGTCGGCAGGACCCAGAAGTCGTGGACGTAGGTCCGTCCTTATACGTCCATCGATAGTCGGACCTTTCCGAAGGTCCGGGCGGTGGTGCCATCGGCCATTTGCACTTGGCTATTCTCCTCGTTGGGCTTGATGCCTAGCCTTTTTATAGTCTCGACGGTTTCGGCATTAACGAACGAGATTTCTGATCCTGAATCGAGTAGGGCTTCCACGGGGTGTCCGTGGATTGTAGCCGTAATATGTGGCCGCGGTGTATATTTCACTATCGTCTGGGCGCCCGGGGTTTGGCCGTGGTACTCCCGGCGCGTCTGGCGTTTCCCGGCGGCGGATGACAGTTGTCAGTAAGTACTCCATCTTTCCCGCACTGCGAGCAGAAAAGTCGGGGTGTTTGCTTGCATTGAAACCGGGTGTGCCCCCACTGTTTGCAGCGCCAGCGGCACTCCTCCCGGTTATACGCGGTCGCTACGGTCGGTGTCGTAGCGCTGTACGGTCTCCGGCTCGGTTGCTCCTGCTCGATCCGCTCGAACTCCGCGGCGTCATCGAACAATTTGTTTAAGTCGTGCACGTCCCGGCGTTTGACGTACCTCTTATAATCTGGCCGCATGTTCGCGTAAATTCGCGACAGTCGTTGGTCGCGCGTAAACCCCCCAGCTCGGCGTATGAGAGTCATCATCTCGTCCGCGTATGGCGCGAACTTTTCAGTCTCTCGTTGTTTTCGTTCGGCTATCTGCTGTTGTAAATCTTCTATGTATTGTGGGGGCAGATACCGCCGGCGGATGGCGTTACAAAAGTCCCCCCACGTCCGCCAGTCTTCGCGGTTATTTCGCGCCCATGCGACGGCGTCTCCTCGTAGGAGATCGGACAGCCCATTCAATAACTGCTCGCCAGAGTACCCGTAGTTCGCGCGGAGGTCGTCTACGCGTTCCAGGAACGCGATTGGGTCGCGACCGTCAAACGGACGTCCCCATTTCCGCAGTTGTTCTAACATCTGCGTGTTCGCGGATGGTTCGAATCCGCGCCTTTCGTCGCGGTGTTCGTTCGGTGGTGCGATCTCTATTCGCGGGGGCGTCCGCGTGTTCCGGACGTCCGGGCCTTGTGCCCCAAATTCTTCCGGGTGCGAGTCTACATATTGACTCATCCGGCTGCGGATGACATCGAGTGTGCCGGCCGTCTCGATGCCATGTTGTGTGGCTATAGCTATCAGTTGCTTTTTCGAGAGCGTGTACAGCCAGGTCTTCATAACGCTCGGTTATCGACCACGCCGTCAGAGAGGAAAAAAAGAAAAAAAATCGTGTGTCCCGGACGATCCTATCTGTTCGAACGCCAATGTAACGGGGTTACTTTTCGCGAGCGCGCGCGGATAAACTCGATCGGGATCAGGGCTCGTGAAAAAGTGAGACACACGAAAAGCTTTAGTTATAATGCAGCGTATTTATTCGCATCTTTCGGCAATGGTCTATTTACAATATGTTGCGTGAAGCTAGCGCGCGGCGGATAATGCAACGCGTTAGATGCAATTCGCGTTCGTTAGTCGGTGCGCGATGTTCGATGTATCGAACCGCTTAAGATATTCGGCGGCGTACGGCGAGGCCGTGTTTATTTTGACGGCGCGGGAAACGCGCAAGAAACAGGGCGCGGTCGATCGGCGCGTGTACGGCAAGGCTGTATTTATTTTGACGGCGCGCGAAAATGCGCAAGAAACAGGGCGCGGTCGATCGGCGCGTGTACGGCAACGCCGTGTTTATTTTGACGGCGCGCGGAATTCTATCGTGTGATACGGTTTCTGGGTGCGATTATAATTGCTGGCTCACGGTAAAACCGTGTCGGTGCGTTTGCGTGTGCTTATCGTGTGCGTATTCCCAGGTGTGCGGGGTGATGCGGCCGGAGATCGAGAATCCTCGATCGGGCGGAGAACTCTCCGTCCCTTGCTTCCGTACGCGGATAGAGGATGGCTATC